>NC_052319.1:31339840-31389840 GCF_016432855.1 Salvelinus namaycush
TCCCCTGTATTTCCTGACTGTGTAATACGCGACTCAGATTCCCCTGTATTTCCTGACTGTATAATAAGCAACTCAGATTCCCCTGTATTTCCTGACTGTGTAATAAGCGACTCAGATTCCCCTGTATTTCCTGACTGTGAAAAGTCAGTAATAAGCGACTCAGATTCCCCTGTATTTCCTGACTGCGTAATAAGCGACTCAGATTCACCTGTATTTCCTGACTGTGTAATAAGCGACTCAGATTCCCCTGTATTTCCTTACTGTGCAATAAGCGACTCAGATTCACCTGTATTTCCTGACTGTGTAATAAGCGACTCAGATTCCCCTGTATTTCCTGACTGTGTAATAAGCGACTCAGATTCACCTGTATTTCCTGACTGTGAAAAGTCAGTAATAAGCGACTCAGATTCCCCTGTATTTCCTGACTGCGTAATAAGCGACTCAGATTCACCTGTATTTCCTGACTGTGTAATAAGCGACTCAGATTCCCCTGTATTTCCTTACTGTGCAATAAGCGACTCAGATTCACCTGTATTTCCTGACTGTGTAATAAGCGACTCAGATTCCCCTGTATTTCCTTACTGTGCAATAAGCGACTCAGATTCCCCTGTATTTCCTGACCGTGTAATAAGCGACTCAGATTCCCCTGTATTTCCTGACTGTGTAATACGCGACTCAGATTCCCCTGTATTTCCTGACTGTGTAATAAGCAACTCAGATTCCCCTGTATTTCCTGATTGTGAAACAATACAATCGCCGTTGCACTGCACACTGCCCACCTGGACAAGAGGAATTTCGAAGTGAGAATGCTGTTTATCAACTATAGCTCAGCTTTCAACACCATAGCATCCTCAAAGCTCGTCACTAAGCTCAAGGCCTTGGGTCTGAACTCTTCCCAGTGCAACTCGGTCCTAGATTTTCTGACGGGCGGACCCCAGGTGGTGAAGGTAGGCAGCAACACTTCCGCTACACTGATCCTCAACAAGGAGGCCCCCCAGGGGTGTGTGCTCAGCCCCTCCTGTACTACTTGTTCACCCATGACTGAGTGGCCAAGCACTACCCAAACTCAATAATGAAGTTTGAGCCCTGGCGGAGTGGTGCCAGTGTAACAGTATAGCTTCCGTCCCTCTCCTCGCCCCAACCTGGGCACGAAGCATCGTTACCCATCGCGCCACAAAAGCCGCGGCCCTTGCAGAGCAAGGGGAACAACTACTTCTAGCTCTCAGAGCGAGTGACGTCATCGATTGAAACACTATTAGTGCGCACCACCGCTAACTAGCTAGCCATTTCACATCGGCCACACCAGGAAAATAACTCCCTCAACGTCAACAAAACAAAGGAGCTGATCGTAGACTACAGGAGACAAGAGGGAGCACGCCCCCATCCTCATCTACAGTGAATAGGGTCAAAAGCTGAGGACCTGTAATGGTCTCACAACACCTACACAGTGTAGAAAAATGCACAACAACACCTCTACAACCTCAGGCGGCTGCAAAAAATTGAATGGTCCCTATGACCCTCATGAACTTCTACAGATGCACCATTGAGAGCACTCTGTCGGGCTGCATTACCGCCTGGTAAGGCAACTACACCACCCGCAACTACATGACTCTCCAGAGGGTGGTGCGGTCAGCCCAACGAATCACCGGGGGCACGCTGCCTGCCCTCCAGAACAGCACTCAGTGTCAAAAGAAGGCCAAGAAGATCATGAAGGACCTCAGTTACCCGACAACAGACTGTTCACTCAGCTACCGTCCGACAGATGGAGACAGTACAGGTGTATCAGTGCCAAGACAGAGACTAAAAAAACTGCTTCTATCACCAGACCATCAGACTGTTGAACAGCTTCTATTACCATCAGACTGTTGAACAGCTTCTATTACCAGACCATCAGACTGTTGAACAGCTTCTATTACCATCAGACTGTTGAACAGCTTCTATTACCAGACCATCAGACTGTTGAACAGCTTCTATTATCAGACCATCAGATTGTTGAACAGCTTCTATTACCATCAGACTGTTGAACAGCTTCTATTACCATCAGACTGTTGAACAGCTTCAATTACCATCAGACTGTTGAACAGCTTCTATTACCAGACCATCAGACTGTTGAACAGCTTCTATTACCAGACCATCAGACTGTTGAACAGCTTCTATTACCATCAGACTGTTGAACAGCTTCTATTACCATCAGACTGTTGAACAGCTTCAATTACCATCAGACTGTTGAACAGCTTCTATTACCAGACCATCAGACTGTTGAACAGCTTCTATTACCAGACCATCAGACTGTTGAACAGCTTCTATTACCAGACCATCAGACTGTTGAACAGCTTCAATTACCATCAGACTGTTGAACAGCTTCTATTATCAGACCATCAGACTGTTGAACAGCTTCTATTATCAGACCATCAGATTGTTGAACAGCTTATATTACCAGACCATCAGACTGTTGAACAGCTTCTATTATCAGACCATCAGACTGTTGAACAGCTTCTATTATCAGACCATCAGGCTGTTGAACAGCTTCTATTACCATCAGACTGTTGAACAGCTTCTATTACCAGACCATCAGACTGTTGAACAGCTTCTATTATCAGACCATCAGACTGTTGAACAGCTTCTATTACCAGACCATCAGACTGTTGAACAGCTTCTATTATCAGACCATCAGACTGTTGAACAGCTTCTATTATCAGACCATCAGACTGTTGAACAGCTTCTATTATCAGACCATCAGACTGTTGAACAGCTTCTATTATCAGACCATCAGATTGTTGAACAGCTTATATTACCAGATCATCAGACTGTTGAACAGCTTCTATTATCAGACCATCAGACTGTTGAACAGCTTCTATTATCAGACCATCAGACTGTTGAACAGCTTCTATTATCAGACCATCAGAGTGTGGTTTTGACAGGGAGTGTGGTACTGACAGGGAATGTGGTACTGACAGGGAGTGTGAGTGTGGTGCTGACAGGGAGTGTGGTGCTGACAGGGAATGTGGTACTGACAGGGAGTGTGAGTGTGGTGCTGACAGGGAGTGTGGTGCTGACAGGGAGTGTGGTTTTGACAGGGAGTGTGGTACTGACAGGGAATGTGGTACTGACAGGGAGTGTGAGTGTGGTGCTGACAGGGAGTGTGAGTGTGGTGCTGACAGGGAGTGTGAGTGTGGTGCTGACAGGGAGTGTGGTGCTGACAGGGAGTGTGGTACTGACAGGGAGTGTGGTACTGACAGGGAGTGTGGTTTTGACAGGGAGTGTGGTGCTGACAGGGAGTGTGAGTGTGGTGCTGACAGGGAGTGTGGTGCTGACAGGGAGTGTGGTGCTGACAGGGAGTGTGGTGCTGACAGGGAATGTGAGTGTGGTGCTGACAGGGAGTGTGGTGCTGACAGGGAGTGTGGTGCTGACAGGGAATGTGAGTGTGGTGCTGACAGGGAGTGTGGTACTGTTAGGGAGTGTGAGTGTGGTGCTGACAGGGAGTGTGGTACTGTTAGGGAATGTGAGTGTGGTGCTGACAGGGAGTGTGGTTCTGACAGGGAATGTGAGTGTGGTGCTGACAGGGAGTGTGGTGCTGACAGGGAGTGTGGTGCTGACAGGGAGTATGGTACTGACAGGGAGTGTGGTACTGACAGGGAGTGTGGTGCTGACAGGAAATGTGAGTGTGGTGCTGACAGGGAGTGTGAGTGTGGTGCTGACAGGGAGTGTGGTACTGACAGGGAGTGTGAGTGTGGTGCTGACAGGGAGTGTGGTGCTGACAGGGAGTGTGAGTGTGGTGCTGACAGGGAGTGTGAGTGTGGTGCTGACAGTGAGTGTGAGTGTGGTGCTGACAGTGAGTGTGGTGCTGACAGGGAGTGTGGTACTGACAGGGAGTGTGAGTGTGGTGCTGACAGGGAGTGTGGTACTGACAGGGAGTGTGGTACTGACAGGGAGTGTGGCACTGGAAGGGAGTGTAGTACTGACAGGGAGTGTGGTTTTGACAGGGAGTGTGGTACTGACAGGGAATGTGGTACTGACAGGGAGTGTGGTACTGACAGGGAGTGTGGTGCTGACAGGGAGTGTGGTACTGTTAGGGAATGTGAGTGTAGTGCTGACAGGGAGTGTGGTTCTAACAGGGAATGTGAGTTTGGTGCTGACAGGGAGTGTGGTGCTGACAGGGAGTGTGGTACTGACAGGGAGTGTGGTACTGACAGGGAGTGTGGTGCTGACAGGGAATGTGAGTGTGGTGCTGACAGGGAGTGTGGTGCTGACAGGGAGTGTGCTACTGACAGGGAGTGTGAGTGTGGTGCTGACAGGGAGTGTGGTGCTGACAGGGAGTGTGGTACTGACAGGGAGTGTGAGTGTGGTGCTGACAGGGAGTGTGGTACTGACAGGGAGTGTGAGTGTGGTGCTGACAGGGAGTGTGGTGCTGACAGGGAGTGTGGTACTGACAGGGAGTGTGAGTGTGGTGCTGACAGGGAGTGTGGTACTGACAGGGAGTGTGAGTGTGGTGCTGACAGGGAGTGTGGTTTTGACAGGGAGTGTGGTACTGACAGGGAATGTGGTACTGACAGGGAGTGTGGTACTGACAGGGAGTGTGGTGCTGACAGGGAGTGTGGTACTGACAGGGAGTGTGGTACTGGCAGGGAGTGTGGTGCTAGTGTTAGTGTGTGAACATCTGCTAGACCAGTCAAAGGTGGGAAACAGGTCTAGTCAGGCCCAGGTGACAGCTTTGTAGGGAATATACTAGACTGCAGGTGGGAGAGAACAGACACACATGCACACGCACACACACACACACACACACACAGGCATAAACACACACACTCAGTTGCACACACATATGCACAATCATCTTGTAATTATGTCTCTCAATCTTGGCATACAAATAGAAATTAATAATGTGTGAAAAGAAAGGGAGAGATTGGGAACGAGAGATAATGTGAGAGATGGGGAATGAGAGAGAATGGGAGAGATGGGGAACGAGAGGGAAAGGGGGAGATGGGGAATGAGAGGGAAAGGGAGAGATGGGGAACAAGAGGGAAAGGGAGAAATGGGGAATGAGAGAAAAGGGGAGAGATGGGGAACGAGAGGGAAGGGGAGAGATGGGGAACGAGAGAAAAAGGGAGAGATGTGGAATGAGAGGGAAAGGGAGAGATGGGAAACGAGAGAGAAAGGGAGAGATGGGGAATGAGAGAAAAAGGGAGAGATGGGAAACGAGAGAGAAAGGGAGAGATGGGGAATGAGAGAAAAAGGGAGAGATGGGGAACGAGAGGGAAAGGGAGAGATGGGGAATAAGAGAAAAAGGGAGAGATGGGGAACGAGAGAAAAAGGGAGAGATGGGAAACAAGAGAGAAAGGGAGAGATGGGGAACGAGAGGGAAAGGGAGAGATGGGGAACGAGTGAGAAAGGGAGAGATGGGGAACGAGAAAGAAAGGGAGAGATGGGGAACGAGAGAAAAAGGGAGAGATGGGGAACGAGAGGGAAAGGGAGAGATGGGGAATGAGAGGGAATAGGAGAGATGGGGAACGAGGGAAAGGGAGAGATGGGGAACGAGAGGGACAGGGAGAGATGGGAAACGAGAGGGACAGGGAGAGATGGGGAATAAGAGAAAAAGGGAGAGATGGGGAACGAGAGAAAAAGGGAGAGATGGGGAATGAGCGAAAAAGGGAGAGATGGGGAACGAGAGGGAAAGGGAGAGATGGGGAATGAGAGAGAATGGGAGAGATGGGGAACGAGGGAAAGGGAGAGATGGGGAACGAGAGGGACAGGGAGAGATGGGAAACGAGAGGGACAGGGAGAGATGGGGAACGAGAGAAAAAGGGAGAGATGGGGAACGAGAGGGAAAGGGAGAGATGGGGAACGAGAGAAAAAGGGAGAGATGGGAAACGAGAGAGAAAGGGAGAGATGGGGAATGAGAGAAAAAGGGAGAGATGGGGAACGAGAGGGAAAGGGAGAGATGGGGAATGAGAGGGAATGGGAGAGATGGGGAACAAGAGGGAAAGGGAGAGATGGGGAACGAGAGGGACAGGGAGAGATGGGGAATGAGAGGGAATGGGAGAGATGGGGAACAAGAGGGAAAGGGAGAGATGGGGAATGAGAGAAAAAGGGAGAGATGGGGAACGAGAGGGAAAGGGAGAGATGGGGAATGAGAGGGAATGGGAGAGATGGGGAACAAGAGGGAAAGGGAGAGATGGGAAACGAGAGGGACAGGGAGAGATGGGGAACGAGAGAAAAAGGGAGAGATGGGGAACGAGAGGGAAAGGGAGAGATAGGGAACGAGAGGGAAAGGGGGAGATGGGGAACGAGAGAAAAAGGGAGAGATGGGGAACGAGAGGAAAGGGAGAGATGGGAAACGAGAGAGAAAGGGAGAGATCGGGAATGAGAGAAAAAGGGAGAGATGGGGAATGAGAGAAAAAGGGAGAGATGGGGAATTAGAGAAAAAAGGAGAGATGGGGAACAAGAGGGAAAGGGAGAGATGGGGAATGAGAGGAAAGGGAGAGATGGGAAACGAGAGAGAAAGGGAGAGATCGGGAATGAGAGAAAAAGGGAGAGATGGGGAATGAGAGAAAAAGGGAGAGATGGGGATTGAGAGGGAAAGGGAGAGATGGGGAATGTGAGGGAAAGGGTAGAGAGAGTAACAGCAGGTCTAAAAGAAGAGGTGCTCAGATAGTCATATATGAATACTTTGCAGTAAGAGCCTCTCTAATGAATAATTGATCTGCAGGAAAATGTAGCGATTTGCACTCCCGGCGGGCTAATGTAATGTTAAATCAAGCTACGAGTGTCAGAGTGTGTACGTATCTGTATGTGTAGGGTAATTCAATGTTAATAAATCAAGTTGCTAGCCTGCAGACAGTATGTATGTATGTACTGTATGTTGGTGTGTGTGTGTGTGTGTGTGTGTGTGTGTGTGTGTGTGTGTGTGTGTGTGTGTGTGTGTGTGTGTGTGTGTGTGTGTGTGTGTGTGTGTGTGTGCATATACTAAAGTGCGTGTGTGTGAGCATGCATGCGACAGTAGACTACAGAACATCCTGCCTATTACCTAATGTAAGAACATCTTGACTATGACAGGCTGTATCTGAAGAATGAAATTACATCCTTGACTTGACCAGCTTTAGCTGCATCTAATCACAGTTTATCATCTGAAGCAGCATGTAAATAAAACTGAATCACATTAATGTGAGCAGCAGCGCCTCTGTTGACATTCATGTTTTGAAGATGGCAGCCTGCGTGTAGGTGACGCTTGATGGCGGTCGGCAGGAGGGATCACTCTTCCCCTGGTAACTGGCAAAATAATGGAAAGGCTTGAGTATATGAGGGATGGATACAAAGTATATTGAAAGCAGGTGCTTCCACACAGGTGTGGTTCCTGAGTTAATTAAGCAATTAACATCCCATCATGCTTAGGGTCATGTATAAAATTGCTGAGCAGGCCATTGTTTTGGCTACCCCTGCTATGCCCCCATAGGATGACAATGCCCCCATCCACAGGGCATTAGTGGTCACTTAAAACTTCTTATGGCTGCAGGGGCAGTATCGAGTAGCTTGGATGAAAGGTGCACAGAGGTGCCCAGAGTAAACTGCCTGCTCCTCAGTCCCAGTTGCTAATATATGCATATTATTATTCGTATTGGATAGAAAACACTTTCTAAAACCGTTTGAATTATGTCTGTGAGTATAACAGAACTCATATGGCAGGCAAAAACCTGAGAAGTTCCACTTCCTGTTTGAATTTTTTCTGAGGTGGCAGATTTTCAACCAAGCTCTCAATGAAATTACAGAGAGATATGGATGAGTTTTCACTTCCTACGGCTTCCACTAGATGTCAACAGTCAATAGAACTTTGTCTAATGACTCTAATGTGAAGGGGGGCCGAAGGAGACAGGAATGAGTAATCACTGCCACGAGCTGAGCATGCTTTCACCATGTGCTTTCACATGAGGAGGACCTCCGTTCCACCGCTCTTCTGAAGTCAATCTAATTCTCCGGTTGGAACGTTATTCAAGATGTATGTTAACAACATTCTAAAGATTGATTCAGTACATCGTTTGACATGTTTCTACTGACTGTTACGGAACTTTTGGACATTTCGTCACGTTATAGTGGAGGCGCTTTGTGACTTTGGAATTGTTTACCAAAAGCGCTAACCAAAGTAGCATATTGGACATAAATAACGGACATTATCGAACAAATCAAGCATTTATTGTGGACCTGGGATTCCTAGGACTGCATTCTGATGAAGTTCATCAAAGGTAAGGAAACATGTATCATGTATTTTCTGGTTTCTGTTGACCCCAACATGGCAGCTAATTTGGCTATTGTTCTGAGCTCCGTCTCAGATTATTGCATGATTTGCTTTTTCCGTAAAGTTTTTTTGAAATCTGACACAGCGGTTGCATTAAAGAGAGGTATATCTATAATTCCATGTGTATAACTTGTATTATCATCTACATTTATGATGAGTATTTCTGTTGAAACAATGTGGCTATGCAAAATCACTTGATGTTTTTGGAACTAGTGAATGTAACACGCCAATGTAAACTCAGATTTTTTGTTATAAATATGAACTTTATCAAACAAAACATGCATGTATTGTGTAACATGAAGTCCTATGAGTGTCATCTGATGAAGATAATCAAAGGTTAGTGATTCATTTTATCTCTATTTCTGCTTTTTCTGACTGCTATCTTTCGTTGGAAAAATGGCTGTGCTTATTGTGGTTTTGTGGTGACCTAACATAATCGTTTGTAGTGCTTTTGCTGAAAAGCATATTTGAAATCGGACACTTTGGTGGGATTAACAACAAGATTACCTTTAAAATGATATAAAACACATGTATGTTTGAGGACTTTTAATTATGAGATTTCTGTTGTTTGAATATGGCGCCCTGCACGTTCACTGGCTGTTGTCATATCGATCCCGGTAGCGGGATGCAGCCATAAGAAGTTTTAATGGTTTGATGAGCATGAAAACGATGTAAACCATATGCCATCTCAGTCACCAGATCTCAACCCAATTGAACACTTATGGGAGATTCTGGAGCGGTGCCTGAGAGCGTTTTCCACCACCTTCAACAAAACACCAAATAATGGAATTTCTCGAGGAAGAATGGTGTCACATCACTCCAATAGAGTTCCAGACAGTTGTAGAATTTATGCCAAGGTGCATTGAAGCTGTTCTGGCGCATGGTGGCCCAATGGCTTAATAAGACACTTTATGAGGATGTTTCCTTTATTTTGGCAGTTACCTGTATCTGAGATTCCATTGATTATCATAACCTGTCACCCACACCAAGCTCATTAGAGAACCAGGACTCTTGTAGTATCCCCTATGACTGCCATGCTTTTCTCTAAACAGTGCATTCGGAAAGTATTCAGACCCCTTGACTTTTTCCACATTTTGTTACATTATGGCCTTATTCTAAAATGTATTAAATTGTTTTTTCCTTCATCAATCTACACACAATACCCCATAACGACAAAGTTCTTGTCACATCTGCTCCTGCTACGCCCTCTTGTGTTCATCCGGTGTCTTCTTGACCTGCAGTTACTCTCCCTCTCCCTCTCCCTCTCCCTCTCCCTCTCTGTGTGATTGTGTGGTTGGAGACAGGTGTGCTGGAGTCAGAGCAGGTCCCTACCAGCTGCAACTCGTTCCATAATCAAGACATCTACAAATAGTCCTCCCACTTCCACTCTGCCAGATCGTAATCTCTGCTCATTTACCGCTCTGTCTCTGGCTCCTGTCTCCCGTTCCACATCTCACCACCCTACTACCTTGTTCTGGATTTAGCTCACCACCACTACCTTGGGTTCCCCTCCGGACCTGTTTACCCAGTTCTACCCAGCTCACTCCAACCTCAGTCTCCACATCTGGTTTCTACAACTCATCTGAGCTTCCCCGGATCTGCACTCCATATCTCCCTGTGTTACAATAAATATCTTGATTCATTCATTCCTGTTTCCTCGTCTGAGTCTGCTCTTGGGTTCCCCTGTGTCGCTCCGCCTAACAGCTCTGTCAGGTTGGATTGGGAGTGTCACTGCACAGCTATTTTCAGGGTTCTCCAGAGATGTTCGATCGGGTTCCAGTCCGGTCTCTGGTGATGTGGATGCCAAGGAACTTGAAGCTCTTGACCCATTCCACAACAGCCCCGTCGTTGTGGATGGGCGCTTCCTCTCCGCTCTTTCTCCTATAGTCCACAATCAGCTCCCTGGTCTTACTGACATTGAGGGAGAGGTTGATATCATGGCACCACACTGCCAGGTCACTGACCTCCTCCCTGTAGGCTGACTCATTGCCGTTGGTGATCAGGCCTACAACCGTTGCGTCTTCAGCAAACTTGATGATGGTTTTTGAGTCGTGCGTGGCCACGCAGTCGTGGGTGAACAGGGAGTACAGCAGGGGAATAAGCATAGACCCCTGAGGGGCCCTCGTGTTGAGGGTCAGCACGGCGGAGGTGTTGTTGTCTACCCTCACCACCTGTAGCCGGCCTGTCAGGAAGTCCAGGATCCAGTTGCAGAGGGAGGGGTTCAGTCCCAGGTTCCCTAACTTGGTGATGAGCTTGGAGGGGACTATGGTGTTGAACGCTGAGCTGTAGTCTATGAACAGCATTCTCACAAAGTTATTTCCCCTCTTTTCCAGGTGGGAGAGGGCAGTGTGAAGAGCAATTGAGATTGCATCATCTGTGGATCTGTTGGGGCGGTATACGAATTGTAGTGGCTCTCGGATGTCTGGGATGATGGTGTTGATGTGTCATGACCAGCCTTTCAAAGCTCTTCATAACTACAGATGTGAGTGAGTGCTACAGGGCAATAGTCATTAATGCAGGTTTTCATTTTTACATAAACGTTTAAAAAAATATTTAACCTTTAGTTAACTGGGAAAGTCAGTTAGAACACTTATTTACAATGACGGCCTACCCCGGCCAAACTGGACGATGCTGGGCAATTGCGCGCCGCCCTATGGGACTCCCAGTCATGGCCGGTTGTGATGCAGCCCGGATTTTTTTTTAACCATGTGTATGCTGGGTGGACACAGACCAGTGATCCGTCTTTCAGAGAACCCCATGTGCAGTCAGATCATTGATGGTGTGTGTGTGTGCACGTTTGTGTGTGTGCCCATTTGTGTGTGTGTTTTTAAAGTGTGTGACTATGTGAATGCGAGTGTGTGCACGGGTGCGTATGTGTGTGAAGAGACACTGCTCTCACACATCCTGCTTTGTAAAACTGACAAACTTCTGTGAAGCCCGAGATACGCACCAAAAGAAAACAAATGAATCATTTATTTGCTTACTGGATGCACTCTGAAAATATGTGAACAGATCTCTCTCCTAAAGTGATACCAGTGCAGGCTTTCTCCCAAACTAACCCCATTCATGCTCACCATGAAGATTCAACTCAAGTTCATTAAAAGATCAGAACACCAAAACAATGTAGTCTAAAGAATGGGATTACTAATGACTGGACTCATGCTATTACTGTAATGATTGCTATTGAACTAATCTAAAGGAATACAGTCTGTTCTGAGCACAGGAGGTTGGTGGCACCTTAATTGGGGAGGACTGGCTCGTGGTAGTGGCTGGAGCGGAATAAGTGGAATGGTATCAAATACATCCAACACATGGTTTCCATGGTTTCCATGTGTTTGATGCCATTCCAATTGCTCCTATCCAGACATTATTGTGAGCTGTCCTCCCCACAGCAGCCTCCTGTGGTTCTGAGTCATAGCAAGGCTGGATGGCTTATTATGGGATGAGACCAGCAGGGAATTTAACACTCCTCTGTTTCCAAGGAGACTGCTATTTCTCTGATCAGAGTACCTGATATCAAGACACCTATACCTGTCAACGGTCTCACCTTTAACGACACAGGTCACAAAATCTGATGACATGTCAAAAGACATACTCTGTCTCTAAATTGCAAGTCTGTGTAGTTTTGAGGCTAGATAGATGCATACAGACAAGACGCAGTGGATAACAACCAGACAAATGATTATTATAGAGACCATTATATATGAGACAGGGTGTGTAACTCATGGGTTATAGATGCTTTTTACGCACCTAAGTCTACATGTAGATGAGGATACCGTTACTTGTTTTGGGGGGGAAAAGTAAAGGGGATGACATTATAAGGTGCATTATAAGGTGCCCAATGCCAGGAATATCCTACATTCCATCATATCACTATCTAATCCGTGACTGGATTACTATGGCTCTGCAGCCAAATACTAAAGCCTTTGTTTTCTCCTGCAAAAACACAGATATTACTACTCAAAGCTGTCTCTCTTTCACATTTACTCCACAACTTATTTTTAAGACAGAATCCTAGGCAGATATGTTGAAGTGTTTTGAATAAAGATATTCAGCTGTATTTTCATTGTGGTTAATTCATAGTGTCAAAACAGCCAAACAGCGCTCAGGTATACCCAGCGCTCAGGTATACCCCGCCAAACCACGCCAAACCATACCAAACCAAAATATTTTGGCAGCCCCCTCGATTTCAAGTTTCTCCAACTGAAGTGCTGAGACCTATAGGTTTCCACTAGTTACCATAGCCGCAAAGTCAAAATTGGCTATCGTAAAAATTCATGAAAACATAAAATAGCTTTTCAGTCTTCATTTAAGGTTAGGGTTATGCATAAGGTTAGCAGTGTGGTTACGGTTAGGTTTAAAATCACATTTTAAAAAGATATTTGTGGAAATATTTGGGGTTTGTGACTTTGCTGTGGTAACTAGTGCAGGCTCAATAGTGACCACCAAACATATACATGTTATAAACTGCTTATAGAAATCATAAAGCTTTGTGTTTATTCTCAGTTCATGGGATTCATCCATGGCTCTGTATATGTTGGAGATAGATGGAGAGAGAAATGTAAAAGTAAAAACACATGCTATTAATTAAATGTCAAGACTATTATTATTGGTATCATATTATTCAATAAAAGGGGGCATGTAATATCCCATGCCCATAACACGTTTATGCTCAATCCAATTTAACTGCATATGAAAACATTTAGACATTTTAATTTAGGCAGTGATTGAAAAAAAAGAATCGATTAAGCCATGCCTTTTGATCAATTGAGTGGGTCTTCAAGTCGGTGTCAGTCCTTATTGGGTGAATTGTAGAAGTACCGGGTGTGGGATTGTGTGGCACGCTGGTTCGTTTGCAAGGAATACAAAACTGCTTCTCTCAAAGTCTATTCTTCCAACCAGGAAATGAACTACATGGAATAAACCGTGGGAATATTCCAAAAGACTTGCATTGACTTTGACTGAACTTGCAGAGGGACTTGACTTGGAGCCGTTGAAGAGCAGCAACTGAGTAGCGTTATTCAAAGGTATTGATCAGAAACACATGTGAAGTTTGAGAATATTTTGGCCGGTGTCGATGTATCAATATATTTGTGCCCGAACAGCACATTGTGTAGGCGATGCACAACATTCAACTCTCTGATCAACGGGAATATACATTTCTGTGACTATTACAAACACGTAGCTAATAAGTATAATAAGCTAATAAACGAATAAGTAGTGTGGTTAACTTGCGATGGACTCGACCTATTGACGAATTCGTGCGGAGGTCCACCCTATGTAATATTGCACTGCGTGCTCTGCTGCGACAGCGCCCGCCCATCGACTTTTTTTCCTAGCAGAGCAGTGAAAGGAGATTGATTTTACTGGAGCAGTCGTGGGTACGTTTGGGTAGAGCTATTGCCGCCGGAGGAAGTATTTTATTTACTTTCTCACCAAAGGACTTTGCATACTGATTTTTCGTATTGATCCGAACATCTTGATGTTGGCTGAATTCTAAATAGCGCACCAACAAAGCAAGACATACACATACAACGCTGGACTCAGGACTCCCTGCTGAGGTGGTTTGTCATCCTACAGTGAGCGCCTCCTCAGTCTCTCTGTCCGATGCGTAGGGAAGGGAGAATGGGCTGGGTCGCCTAGGCGTCTTTTATGGGCGCATGTCATTGACAATATGAGAGATAGCTGAAGGCGATAGTAGAGACAAGCGACACCGAGTATACGGAGCCCCGCATCTCAGAGCAGGATACGGGAGATAGGTGAGGGCATCCCATAGGCAGTAGGCGGAGGGGATCTTACTCTCAAGCCAGCCCAAAAGCTTCAATCCTCGGGGTGCACCAGAGCTGCCCGACGCCGGATACCGAGTCAGCCGCAGACCCCTCATTTCCCCTTCAAAACAGACCGAAGTTTTGCGCCTCCAAACGGATTATAGGAACGGTGTCTGCGGAGAGAGAGAAACGGGAGACAATGGGCATCCGCACGCTCCTTACTGCATGTGCGCTGCTTGGTAAGTCACGCCTGTGCCCCATTTCTTACATTGGACAGATTGCAATCTTTCTCAGGGTCCGTCTGCGGGTCCGTCTATTAAAAAACAGAGCGAGTCTTCAGACTACCACTCCTGAGTCATAGCACACCTGCATGCAGACACGTGCGACAGATCCCAACACTGAGTGTGTTTAGGTGTGTGTGTGTGTGTGTGTGTGTGTGTGTGTGTGTGCCACCTCATTAGGAGTCCCTGTGAGAGGGCATTGTATTTGTCACTAATAACAGATGCATTTGAACAGCTGTGTTTGTGGATGAGCTGGATAACAGAGACCACATCCCCTTATTACTACGTGTAACCACCTTACATTTTTCACTTTATATAACACCCTGGGCCACTGCTATTATCTCTCTGTCAAACAAATGACATACTCTTTCAGACACAAACTGTAGCATAGCCTACACACACACATATACAGTACCAGTCAAAAGTTTGGACACACCTGGTCATTCCAGGGTTTTTCTTTATTTTTCATTTTTTTCTACATTGTAGAATAATAGTGAAGACATAAACTATGAAATAACACATATGGAATCAAAAAAGTGTTAAACAAATGCAAATATATTTGAGATTCTTCAAAGTAGCCACCCTTTGCCTTTATGACAGCTTTGCACACTCTTGGCATTCTCTCAAACAGCTTCATGAGGTAGTCACCTGGAATGCATTTCAATTAACAGGTGTGCCTTGTTAAAAGTTAATCTGTGGAATTTATTTCCTTTTTAATGTGTTAGAGCCAATCAGTTGTGTTGTGACAAGGTAGGGGTGGTATATACAGTGGGGAGAACAAGTATTTGATACACTGCTGATTTTGCAGGTTTTCCTACTTACAAAGCATGTAGAGGTCTGTAATTTTTATCATAGGTACACTTCAACTGTGAGAGACGGAATCTAAAACAAAAATCCAGAAAATCACATTGTATGATTTTTAAGTAATTAATTTGCATTTTATTGCATGACATAAGTATTTGAACACCTACCAACCAGTAAGAATTCCGGCTCTCACAGACCTGTTAGTTTTTCTTTAAGAAGCCCTCCTGTTCTCCACTCATTACCTGTATTAACTGCACCTGTTTGAACTCGTTACCTGTATAAAAGACACCTGTCCACACACTCAATCAAACAGACTCCAACCTCTCCACAATGGCCAAGACCAGAGAGCTGTGTAAGGACATCAGGGATAAAATTGTAGACCTGCACAAGGCTGGGATGGGCTACAGGACAATAGGCAAGCAGCTTGGTGAGAAGGCAACAACTGTTGGCGCAATTATTAGAAAATGGAAGAAGTTCAAGATGACGGTCAATCACCCTCGGTCTGGGGCTCCATGCAAGATCTCACCTCGTGGGGCATCAATGATCATGAGGAAGGTGAGGGATCAGCCCAGAACTACACGGCAGGACCTGGTCAATGACCTGAAGAGAGCTGGGACCACAGTCTCAAAGAAAACCATTAGTAACACACTACGCCGTCATGGATTAAAATCCTGCAGCGCATGCAAGGTCCCCCTGCTCAAGCCAGCGCATGTCCAGGCCCGTCTGAAGTTTGCCAATGACCATCTGGATGATCCAGAGGAGGAATGGAAGAAGGTCATGTGGTCTGATGAGACAAAAATAGAGCTTTTTGGTCTAAACTCCACTCGCCCTGTTTGGAGGAAGAAGAAGGATGAGTACAACCCCAAGAACACCATCCCAACCGTGAAGCATGGAGGTAGAAACATCCTTCTTTGGGGATGCTTTTCTGCAAAGGGGACAGGATGACTGCACCGTATTGAGGGGAGGATGGATGGGGCCATGTATCGCGAGATCTTGGCCAACAACCTCCTTCCCTCAGTAAGAGCATTGAAGATGGGTCGTGACTGGGTCTTCCAGCATGACAACGACCCGAAACATACAGCTAGGGCAACTAAGGAGTGGCTCCGTAAGAAGCATCTCAAGGTCCTGGAGTGGCCTAGCCAGTCTCCAGACCTGAACCCAATAGAAAATCTTTGGAGGGAGCTGAAAGTCCATATTGCCCAGCGACAGCCCCGAAACCTAACGGATCCGGAGAAGGTCTGTATGGAGGAGTGGGCCAAAAACCCCTGCTGCAGTGTGTGCAAACCTGGTCAAGAACTACAGGAAACGTATCATCTCTGTAATTGCAAACAAAGGTTTCTGTACCAAATATGAAGTTCTGCTTTTCTGATGTATCAAATACTTATGTCATGCAATAAAATGCAAATTAATTACTTAAAAATCATACAATGTGATTTTCTGGATTTCTGTTTTAGATTCCGTCTCTCACAGTTGAAGTGTACCTATGATAAAAATTACAGACCTCTACATGCTTTGTAAGTAGGAAAACCTGCAAAAGCGGCAGTGTATCAAATACTTGTTCTCCCCACTGTAGAAGATAACTAAATTTGGTTAAAGACCAAGTCCATATTATGGCAAGAACAGCTCAAATAAGCAGAGAGACAGTCCATCATTACTTTAAGACATGAAGGTCAATCCATCCGGATAATTTCAATATCTTTGAAAGTTTTTTCAAGTGCAGTCGCAAGAACCATCAAGTACTTTGATGAAACTGGCTCTCATGAGGACCGCCACAGGACAGGAAGACCCAGAGTTACACACACACACACACACACACGCACACGCACACACACACACACACACACACACACACACACACACACACACACACACACACACACACACACACACACACACACACACACACACACACACAGACAGAGTGGTCTGCCCCAAACAAACACCAGATGGCTGCTCTGTTCCTAGATGGGAGGTATGTTAATGCTGCCGGAGTGATGTGTGTGTGTGTGTGGTGAAAACAGATCCCTGCGATTCGGAGGGCATTGAATGGGTTAGAGCAGTGGTTCCCAAACTTTTTATAGTCCCGTACCCCTTCAAACATTCAACCCCCAGCTGCGTACCCCCTCTAGCACCAGGGTCAGCGCACTCTCAAATGTTGTTTTTTGCCGTCATTGTAAACCTGCACACACACACACACACACTATATGATACATTTATTAAACACAAGAATGAGTGAGTTTTTGTCACAACCAGGCTTGTGGGAAGTGACAAAGAGCTCTTATAGGACCAGGGCACAAATAATAATAATCAATAATGTTGCTCTTTATTTAGCCATCTTACATTTAAAACCTTATTTGTTCATCAACAATTGTGACTAACTCACCACAGGTTAATGAGAAGGGTGTGCTTGAAAGGATGCACATAGCTGTGCAATGTTAGGTTGTAGAGTCTCAGTCTTAAATCATTTTCCACACACAGTCTGTGCCTGTATTTAGTTTTCATGCATGTAAGGGCCGAGAATCCACTCTCACATAGGTACATGGCTGCAAAGGGCATCAGTGTCTTAACAACTTGATTTGCCAAGGCAGGATACTCTGAGCGCAGCCCTGTCCAGAAATCTGGCTGTGGCTTCTGAATAACATCAAGTTTTCACAGAAACGCTTGTTGCAATTTCAATGAGGCTCTCTTGTTCAGATATCGGTAAGGGGACTGGAGGCAGGGCATGAAAGAGATAACGAATCCAGTTGTTTGTGTCGTCCGTTTCGGGAAAGAACCTGCATAATTGTGCACCCAGCTCCCTCAGGTGCTTCGCTATATCACATTTTACATTGTCCGTAAACTTGAGTTCATTTGCACACAAACAATCATACAATGACGGAAAGACCTGTGTGTTGTCCTTGTTAACCTCTTTGGGCTGCAGGGGCAGTATTGAGTAGCCTGGATAAAAGGTGCCCATTTCAAACGGCCTCGTACTCAATTCTTGCTCGTACAATATGCATATTATTATTACTATTGGATAGAAAACACTCTCTAGTTTCTAAAACCGTTTGAATTATATCTGTGAGTAAAACAGAACTCATTTTGCAGCAAACTTCCTGACAGGAAGTGGAAAATCTGAAATCGATGCTCTGTTCTAGGGCCTGCCTATAAATGTGCTTGATACTTATTAGTATACATGCACTTCATACGCCTTCCACTAGATGTCAACAGGCAGTGAGAGAAGAAATGGAGTGTATAACATCATCTGAGGTCGAATAAAAGCTCTTGGCATGACGTGACCCCAATTTCCTGTTTTCTGGAACGCGCGAGAAGTGACCTGGTATTGCCTTCTGTAAACCTGTCCATTATAGACGACTAATATCTCCGGCTTTGATTTTATTTGATACATGTGACAATATCATCGTAAAGTATGTTTTTTCAATATAGTTTTATTAGATTATTGAAATTTTTTCGGGACGTTAGGCGTGTTGCTTTGTCTGCGTATGTTCAGGAAGGAGAGCTTCGCGCCACTTTGCTAGCTTTCCGTGCTAATTGACTGGAGAAGAGGACATTCTAAATCCAAACAACGATTGTTCTGGACAAAGGACCCCTTGTACAACATTCTGATGGAAGATCATCAAAAGTAGGACCCATTTTATGATGCTATTTCATATATCTGTCGAACATGTGAACTAGTAGTTTGCGCCCAGATTTTGGGCACGCTCTCACCATAACGTAAACTGCATGTCGTAATGAAGTTATTTTTTAGAATTCTAACACGGCGATTGCATTAAGAACTAGTGTATCTATCATTTCCTATACAACATGTATTTTTTAGTAATGTTTATGAATAGTTATTTGGTCAGAATATGTGAGTGTCGTGGCGCAGTGGTCTAGGGCACTGCATCGCAGTGCTAACTGCGCCACCAGAGTCTCTGGGTTCGCGCCCAGGCTCTGTCGCAGCCGGCCGCGACCGGGAGGTCCGTGGGGCGACGCACAATTGGGCTAGCGTCGTCCGGGTTAGGGAGGGTTTGGCCGGTAGGGATATCCTTGTCTCATCGCGCTCCAGCGACTCCTGTGGCGGGCCGGGCGCAGTGCGCGCTAACCAAGGGGGCCAGGTGCACGGTGTTTCCTCCGACACATTGGTGCGGCTGGCTTCCGGGTTGGAGGCGCGCTGTGTTAAAGAAGCAGTGCGGCTTGGTTGGGTTGTGCTTCGGAGGACGCATGGCTTTCGACCTTCGTCTCTCCCGAGCCCGTACGGGAGTTGTAGCGATGAGACAAGATAGTAATTACTAGCGATTGGATACCACGAAAATTGGGGGAGAAAAGGGGATAAAAAAAAATAAAATAATAATAATAATAATTATTTAAAAAAAAAAAAGAAAAAAAAAAAAGAATATGTGAGTGTCAGAAAACGTTGTGGGAAAAAGATGCTACGTTAGCACAATGTATAACCACTGATTTCAGCTCTAAATATGCACATTTTCGAACAAAACATAAGTGTATGTATAACCTGATGTTATAGGACTGTCATCTGATGAAGCTTATCAAGGTTAGTCAAAAATTATATATCTTTTGCTGGTTTGTTACGATCGCTAACTTTTGCTGCTTGTAAATGGCTTGTGTTTCTGGCTATTGTGGTAAGCTAATATAATGCTATATTGTGTTTTCGCTGTAAAACACTTAAGAAATCGGAAATATTGGCTGGAATCACAAGATGCCTGTCTTTCATTTGCTGTACACCATGTATTTTTCAGAAATGTTTTATGATGAGTATTTAGGTATTTGACGTTGGTGTCTGTAATTACTCTGGCTGCTTCGGTGCTATTTCTGACGGTAGCTGTGATGGTAGCTGCAATGTAAAACTGATTTATAGCTCAAATATGCACATTTTTCGAACAAAACATAGATTTATTGAATAACATGTTATAAGACTGTCATCTGATGAAGTTGTTTCTTGGTTAGTTTGGTTGGTTCTTGGTTAGTTAGGTTGGTTTTGTGCATGCTACCTGTGCTGTGAAAAATGTTTTGTATTTGGTGGTGAGCTAACATAAATATACGTGGTGTTTTCGCTGTAAAACATTTAAAAAATCGGACATGTTGGCTGGATTCACAAGATGTTTATCTTTCATATGCTGTATTGGACTTGTTAATGTGTGAAAGTTAAATATTTCTAAAAAATATATTTTGAATTTCGCGCCCTGCACTTGAAGTGGCTGTTGTCATATTGTGCCCGGCTTCGGGCTTGCAGCCCAAAGAAGTTAATGCAGACAGAGAAGAGCTCCAACTTCTTAATCATAGCCTCAATTTTGTCCCGCACATTGAATATAGTTGCGGATAGTCCCTGTAATCCTAGATTCAGATCATTCAGGCGAGAAAAAAACATCACCCAGATAAGCCAGTCGTGTGAGAAACTCGTCATAATGCAAGCGGTCAGACAAGTGAAATTATGGTCAGTAAAGAACTTTAACTTCTTGCACGTGCGCTACCACTCCACTATGTCTCCTTGTCATGGCTTTTGCGCCATCAGTACAGATACCAACACATATTGACCACCAAAGTCCATTTGATGTCACAAAGCTGTCCGGCACTTAAAAAAATATCCTCTCCTGTTGTCCTTGTTTCCAGTGGTTTGCAGAAGAGGATTTCTTCCTTAATCTTTGGGCTGGACGTGGCGCTAGCGAACCACCTCGACAACATCCGGTGAAATTGCAGAGCGCGAAATTCAAATTACAGAAATAGTAATATTTAACATTCATGAAAATACAACAGTCATACATTAGAAAAAAGCTTAACTTCTTGTTAATCCAGCCACTGTGTCAGATTTCAAAAAGGCTTTACGGCGAAAGCACACCATGCGATTATCTGAGGACAGCGCCCCGCCACAAAAGCAAAACATTTTCCAACCAGGCAGGTGCACCACGAAAGTCAGAAATAGCGATAAAATAAATGCCTTACCTTTGAAGATCTTCTTCTGTTGGCACTCCAAAAGGTCCCAGCTACATCACAGATTGTCCTTTTGTTCGATAAAGTCCTTCTTTATATCCCCAAAAACTCAGTTTAGCTGGCGTGCTTCATTCAATAATCCACCGGTTTCTCTCCTTCAAAATGCATACAAAATGAATCCTAAATGTTACCAATAAAATTCTCCAAACAAGTCAAACAACGTTTATAATCAAACCTCAGGTACCCTAATACATAAATAAACAATAAAATGTAAGACGGAGAATCGTTATTGTCTTTACCGGAGATAAACGACAAAGTACGCGCTCTCATCCACGCGCGTGAAAACACTACAGCCAAAATGGGTGTCACTTAGAGAAACTACAAATTCTAGCAAATTTTTCCAAAAACAAGCCTGAAACTCTTTCTAAAGACTGTTGACATCTAGTGGAAGCCCTAGGAACTGCAATCTGGGAGGTTTTCCCTTCATATTAAACATGACAGCCATTGGAATCAGTGGTGAGCCGAATTTTTTTTTCTGGATGGTTTGTCCTCGGGTTTGTGCCTGCCATATCAGTTCTGTTATACTCACAGACATTATATTAACAGTTTTAGAAACCTTAGAGGGGTTTCCATCCAAATCTACCAATTATATGCATATCCTTGCTTCTGGGCCTGAGTAACAGGCAGTTTACTTTGGGCACGCTTGTCATCCAGACGTCAAAATACTGCCCCCTAGCCCAGAGAGGTTAATTGACTCCCCATAAACGTAACAGACATATACCAGGAGCTGTGCCAGGCCTGCCACGTCTGTTGACTCATCCAGCTGTAAAGCATATCATTCACTGGCTTGTATGTAAAGCAGTGATTGTTTCAAAACATCTCCTGCCATGTCACTGATACGCTGTGATACAGTGTGTTTGATGAAGGCATTGTCTGCATAGTTTTTTAGGCCTTTTCCCCCAGCATTGTCCCAGCCATATCCACGGCAGCAGGAAGAATTAACCTCTAATTCCTCCCAAACCCGGATCCGGGAGCACCCCCATCAGTAAAAAAGCTGACTAGCATAGCCTAGCATAGCGTCACAAGTAAATACTAGCATCTAAATATCATTAAATCACAAGTCCAAGACACCAGATGAAAGATACACATCTTGTGAATCCAGCCATCATTTCTGATTTTTAAAATGTTTTACAGGGAAGACACAATATGTAAATCTATTAGCTAACCACGTTAGCAAAAGACACCACTTTTTTTACTCCACCAGTTTTTTACTCCATCAGTAGCTATCACAAATTCGACCAAATAAAGATATAAATAGCCACTAACCAAGAAACAACTTCATCAGATGACAGTCTGATAACATATTTATTGTATAGCATATGTTTTGTTAGAAAAATTTGCATATTTCAGATATAAATCATAGTTTACCATTGCAGCCACCATCATAACTCTCACCAAAGCGACTAGAATAACTACAGAGAGCAACGTGTATTACCTAATTACTCATCATAAAACATTTCTTAAAAATACACAGCGTACAGCAATTGAAAGACACAGATCTTGTGAATCCAGACAATATTTCAGATTTTCTAAGTGTTTTACAGCGAAAACACAATATAGCGTTATATTAGCTTACCACAATAGCAAACATCACAACAGCATTGATTCAAGCCAAACATAGCGATAACGTATAAACCACCAAAAGATATTAATTTTTTCACTAACCTTCTCAGAATTCTTCAGATGACAGTCCTATAACATCATATTACACAATGCATATAGAGTTTGTTCGAAAATGTGCATATTTAGCGGCACAAATCGTGGTTATACAATGTGATTAGTAGCCAAAACTTCAAGCAATCTGTCCGGCGCCATCTTGGAGAGGCACCTATTCTAATGGAAAACTATTCATAAACTTGACTAAAAAATACAAGTTGGACAGCAAATGAAAGATAAATTAGTTCTTAATGCAATCGCTGTGTTAGATTTTTTAAAATTAACGTTACTGCGCAATACAGCGTGCGCTAAAGCGAGACCGCACCATAATTCATGGCGGAATTATTATTTGACATTTGTCAACATAAGTACGAATTAACAGCATAAAGACTGCTTACTATTAGCTGAGCTTCCATCAGAATCTTGGGCAAGGTGTCCTTTCTCCAGAACAATCGTCTTTGGGTTGAAAGATGTCCTCTTGTCCTGTCGAAATAGCCGCTAACGTTAGCCACCCACTGGAGAGGTGTCCAACTCGTGAAAGCGCATCACAAAGAAATCCAGGAAAATCGCAATAAACTGCTATAAACTGCTATAAGTCGGTTTAAATTAACTACCTTATGATGTCTTTAACACCTATAACGAATAAAAACATGACCGGAGATATAGAACTACTAAAACGAAAGCGTTTGCAGGACGCCATTGTGATGTCTTCTTGCGCCAGGCGCACCGTTGAAAAGGACGGTACTTCCGTTCCACGGTCTTATATAGGGCCCCAGATTGCGCAATCCACTCCATTCAAATTCTCCCCGCTTACTGACATCTAGAGGAAGACGTATGCAGTGCATGTAGCCCGATGGCTTACATGGGGACTTATAAACTGGCCTCAGAACAGGGACCTCGATTTCTGAAATCTCACTCCCTGACAGGAAATGTGCTGCAGAATGAGTTCTGTTTCACTCAGAGAAATAATTCAAACGGTTTTAGAAACTAGAGAGTGTTTTCTATCCAATAGTAATAATAATATGCATATTGTACGAGCAAGAATTGAGTACGAGGCAGTTTAATTTGGGAACGAAATTATTACATAGTGCAAATAGCACCCCCTATTGCCAAGAGGTTTTAAGTCCTCCACAATAGTATGGGGCATGCCTGTCCTAGCCACTCGGTAGCTCACCATAGAAGATGCTTCTAGCCCCTTCTTATTAATGGTATCTGTTGTCTTACTACTCAAAAGTCGTCTTAATTCTCGCTCAAAATACTTATTCTTCAAATTGGTATGTTTCGTTTCTAAATGTCTGCGCAAGAGTGAAGGTTTCATTGAGTTGTGAGATAGTACTTTTGGACATATAACACACTGTGGCTGAGGAAAGACACTACTCCAAATATAAGTGAACCCCAAGTCAATGTACAGTAGTTCTCATCATATTTGCGCCTCTTCGATGGTCCAACGTCCCTGTCTGTTGTTTTGTGCTTTCCCGGCTAAGGGGGCAGTAGCTCTTCGGCTGCATCCGATTCACAACTGTCAGTGTCCATGCTAGCTGGGCTAGCAACAAATGTAGAATTACTGATGCTAGCATTGGATGTGCTCATGGAAGCAGAACAACTTGTGTCATCGACAGGTGCAGGTGTAGTATTGCTAGTAGTAGTAGCAATACTACCAGTAGAGCTGGTATGTGTCTATGGACCCGGACCTTATATTTTTTAACCATTTATCAATTTTTGAGCAAACGGAATGAGCAGCAGCTACGTTTGGCTACATACGGACCGTTAGTGGAATTCCCGCAAGAGAGTAACGGTTAATGTGATTGGATGTTAATAATTTGACTAGGCTACCTGTATTTGACATTGTGTTGTTATTTCGCTGAATACTAGATGGTTTAATTTTATTTTTGGCAGTGAAACGAGGCTACTCAGGTTAGAAAAAACCTCACCCAAAAGTTTTGCCCCGTTGGAAAATATAAACGTGAATCACATTTTTATTTGGCGTAGCCCTGACGGCATTGCGCGTACCCCAGTTTGAGAATACCCGGGTTAGAGGATTAAGTTAGTTCACATACCCTTTCAGCTGGTCAACCTCATATAGGAGATACCGATTGATTGATCGATTTGAATAATATATATTTTTTCCCAAAGTGTAAAATTCAGATGTAGTATAGAATCACACATTATACATTATATAGACACTATGGTTTTTCCTAGACTGCATAAATACAGAGTACAATATGTTGACATTCTAATTTCCTACAACACAGAAAGCTCTCTCCCAAGCTCTTACATATGGACTGAACGGTGGTACAGTAGTGTACTGTACTGTATAAATGATGTGTGTTTCACCTTGTAGTCGTGACAGAGGCAGAAAGTGAGAGCCCTGAATCACTGAGCCTTTCTGGTTCGTATAACTAATAGAAAAGTATAATGTGATGTTCAGCAGTGGGCTGGCTGGTTAAACAGTAATGGAGAAATGCTTCAGTTGGCTATACTGGCTCAGCTGACTTCAGAACAGTTCATACCGGCTCTCTGTGCCTGTCTGCTGTCACTGTCTTTGTTATATACTGATCTCAGGCCAGACTCGTCTTTGACACTGCATGAGCATCATTTTTGTGAGTTATGAATTTCAGTGCTGTTTAAACATTGCTATGACTTTGAGTGGATCCTTCGTGTCTTTTGTGAAAGTTACTCCGATGCTAAGAGTAAATTGTCTGTGGCACACAACGCACTTTAGGCTCTTAACATATCTTCCTGTTGTTTGGCCAACAGATGAGCTGTGTATCTATGTGCTAGTGCCTATGTTTACATATAGAGCGAACATGTCTAGACAGTGCTGGTAGGGGTGGCTGATATGGCTAAGATATCATGTCACAATATTTTGATGTTTCTGAATAATACAAGTTTTAAATGTTTTTTTTATGGGGGGGCAGCAGGTAGCCTAGCAGATAAGAGCGTTGGACCAATAACTGAAAGGTCGCTGGTTTGAACCCCTGAGCTGACTAGGTGAGAAATCTGTTGATGTGTCCTAACTTCTCCTGTAAGTTGCTCTGAATAACAGCGGTTTCTAAATGACTAAAATGTAAATGTAATGAGGATGGAAACACATTTCATTTGGTTTTACTGAGCTTTCTCCATTCTGATTTGTTTTAAACAGATCGCAACTTTGGGTAGAAAACTAGTAGATTTGGCTCATGGTGAAAATAAATTGTGTGGTCATCCTCACAATTCAAGCCAGTCCTCCATGAAAGCAATTCAGTTTGTCCTTCTCTTGCGCTTAATCTGTGTCCATGAAAACGGCCCCTTTGTGTATGGTTTATTCCCTTAAAAAAGGTCTGGATTAGTTGCTGTTATACCATTCCTGGTGAACAAGCAAACCTATTAGGCTACAGCAGTTCTAATGGTTTCAATGGTAAAACTCCCAAACACACACTGTATAGTGTTTTTTTATTGGGTTGCGTTGGGTTTAATGGTAAATATCACTAATCACAATGCATACAGAGACATAAAAAAACATGCAATGTATTATTTTGTTAGGGATGTCACAACATTGTAGTCCCTAGCCCATTTCTCCATCAAAGTTCTGGACTTGTACAAGTCTTCATATGAGAATTGCATCATAGGGACAGTCCTCTCAGAGAGCTGCCACTTGTTGGACTATTCAAGGAGAGTTGGGTTGAAGCATGGCTTGCTGAGATTACATGGAATGACTCCCACCCGTAGGTGGATCCATACCGGTATACCTTAAAAGACGATATATCGCCCAGCCCTAACTGCCTGTAATGAAATCACTCACCATGTCTCTGGCAGTACATCTGTTTGCAGTGTACAGAAGCCTGGCTGGGATAAGTGTGTCTGCATGTTTTTAGGATATTTCTGTTATTGAAGTCCTTTGACTTTGCTTTAATGTTTTATTTTGAAAATATGCCTGGAGGCTTTTCTGTGTGTGTGTGTGTGTGTGTGTGTGTGTGTGTGTGTGTGTGTGTGTGTGTGTGTGTGTGTGTGTGTGTGTGTGTGTGTGTGTGTGTGTGTGTGTGTGTGTGTGTGTGTGTGTGCACTGTGCAGAGTAGTGAATGTGTATGTTTCCCCAATCTGGAGGCTTGTTTACCTGAAAACAACAAGACAACGACAAACAAAAGGCTGGCCAATGAAGTCAGTTACTGTGCTCTACCTGTATGGTAATACCCAACTGTTTCCCAACTCCTCACTATTCAGAGAGACAAGTAATTGATAGGTCATTCGTCTGCTTCGGGTTGAGAGAGAGGAGAGCCTTGTGATTGGTCAAGGATCAATAGACTGGGACGATAGAAGTCTGGACAAGTGGAAATCAGATCCATGACCTGCCTCAGTCAGTGCTTGGATAGTTTGTTTACTTTGAGGATAAGGATTCACAGACAAGGGTTTGTGTGTTTGCATTTGTTGTGTACGTGCTTGTGCTCATGCACGCAGCCAGAGCAGAGGTCATGTTACAGCTGCCCTCAGGCCTTAATGGGATCATGAAATGCAGAGTTAGCAGCGGAATGTCCCTACCTTACTGTTAACTTCCACCGTCATGTGCACAAGTACAGTGAAATATCTCTTGCAAGCTCCAAACCCAACAATGCAATAATCAATATCAATGTAGCACAAAAAATAACAAGGTAGAACAAAAACAAACGAGAAATATAAGAAGAACACAAGAAAATAAGAAGCTATATACGGGGTCAGGTCCAATACCATATTTACAATGTGCTGAGATACTGGAGTGCCTTTGGAAACTATTCAGACCCCTTGACTTTTTATACATTTTTGCTCATTTATAAAAAATAAAAAACAGAAATATCACATTTACGTAAGTACTTTGTTGAAACATCTTTGGCAGCTATTACAGCCTTGAGTCTTCTTAGGTATGGCGCTACAAGCTTGGCACACCTGTATTTGGGGAGTTTCTCCCATTCTTCTCTGCAGATCCTCACAAGCTCTATCAGGTTGGATGGGGAGCGTTGCTGCACAGCAACACCATCATATTCAGGTATCTCCAGAGATGTTAGATCAGGTTCAAGTCCGGGCTCTGGCTGGGCCAGTCAAGCACATTCAGAGACCTGTGTACTTAAGGTTGTTGCCCTGTTGGAAGTTGAACCTTCGCCCCAGTCTGAGGTCCTGAGCGCTCTGGAGCAGATTTTCATCAAGGATCTCTCTGTACTTTGCTCCGTTCATCTTTACCTCGATCCTGACTAGTCTACCAGTCCCTGCCGCTTAAAAACATCCCCACAGCATGAAGCTACCACCACCATGCTTCACCGTAGGGATGGTGCCAGGTTTCCTCCAGACGTGATGATTGGCATTCAGGCCAAAGAGTTCAATCTTGGTTTTATCAGACAAGAGAATCTTGTTTCTCATGGTCTGAGAGTCTTTAGATGCCTTTTGGCAAACTCAAAGCGGGCTGTCATGTGCCTTTTACTGAGGAGTGGCTTCCGTCTGGCCACTATACCATAAACGCCTGTTTGGTGGAGTGCTGCACAGATGGTTGTCCTTCTGCAAGGTTCTCCCATCTCCACAGAGGAACTCTGGAGCTCTGTCAGAGTGACCATCACCTCCCTGACCAAGGCCCTTCTCCCCCAATTGCTCAGTTTGGCCGGGCGGCCAGCTCTAGGAAGAGTCTTGCTGGTTCCAAACTTCTTCAATTTAAGAACAATTGAAGCCACTGTGTTCTTGGGGACCTTTAATGCTGCAGAATTGTTTTGGTACCCTTCCCCAGATCCGTACCTTGACACAATCCTGTCTGGGCCTTGGATCTCACGGCTTAGTTTTTGCTCTGACATGCACTGTCAACTGTGGGACCTTATATAGATAGGTGTGTATCTTTCCAAATCATGTCCAATCAATTGAATTGACCACAGGTGGACTCCGATCGAGTTGTAGAAACATCTCAAGGATGATCACTGGAAACCGGAAGCACCTGAGCTCAACTTTGAGTCTCATAGCAAAGGGTCTGAATACTTATGTAAACAAGGTTTTTGTGTTTTTTGTTTTTAATACATTTGCAAAAATTTCTTAACCTGTTATGGGGTATTGCGTGTAGATTGAGGAGTTTTATTTATTGAATCCATTTTAGAACAAGGCAGTAACGTAACAAATGTGGAAAAAGTAAATGCATCTGAATACTTTCCCGAAGGAACTGTATGTATAGGGGTAAGGCATCAGGATATATGATAAACAGAGTAGCAACAGCGTATATGATGATTGTATGTGTGCGTGTGTGTAGAGTCATTATAAATGTGTGTATATGTTGGAATGTCTGTGTGTGTAAGTTTGTAGAATCCTGTGAGTGTGCATAGAGACAGTGCAAAAACAAAATACAAGGGTCAACTCAGATAGTCCATGTAGCCATTCTGTTAGCTATTTAGCAGTCTTATGGTTTGGGGATAGAAGCTGTTCAAGAGCCTGTTGGTGTCGGATTTGATGCATCGGTACCGCTTGCGTGCGGAAGCAGAGAGAACGGTCTATGGCTTTGGTGGCTGGAGTCTTTAACAATTTTACAGGCCTTTCTTTCACACTGCCTGATCTAGGGGTACTGGATGGCAGGGAGCTTGGCCCCAGTTATGTAATGGGCTGTCCTTATCACCCTCTGTAGCACCATGCGATTGAGGGCGGTGCTGTTGCCATATAGTGATGCAGCCAGTCAAGATGCTCTCAATGGTGCAGCTGTAGAACTTTTTGAGGATTTGAGGGCCCATGCCAAACCTTTTCAATCTCCCTAGGGGTGAAGAGGCACTGTCGTGCCTTCTGCACGACTGTGCACGTATTAGTGGACCATTTTAAATCCTTAGTGATTTGGCACCGAGGAACTTTTAGCTCTCGACCCGGTCCACTGCTGTCCCATTGATGTGGGCGTGCTCGCTCCCCCCCTCCCCGTTTCCTGTAGTCCACGATCAGCTCCTTGGTCTTACCGAAGTTGAGGGAGAGGTGGTTGTTCCGGCACCACACTGCCAGGTCACTGACCTCCTCTCTGTAGGCTGTCTCAACGTCGCCATGATCAAGCCTACCACCATCGTATTGTCAGCAAACTTGAGGATGGGGTTGGAGTCGTGCGTGGCCACGCAGTTGTGGCAGAACAGGGAGTACAGGAGGGAACTAAGCACACACCCCTGTTGAGCCCCCATGTTGAGGGCCAGCATGGCAGAAGTGACATTGCCTACTCTCACGACCTGGGGTCGGCCCGTCAGGAAGTCCAGGATCCAGTTACAGAAGGAGGTGTTCAGTCCCAGGGTCCCTAGCTCGGTGGTGAGCTTGGAGTGGACAATGGTGTTGAACTCAGAGCTGTAGTCAATGAACACCATTCTCACAGAGTAATTCATATCTAGGTGGGTGAGGGCAGTGTGGAGTGCAATTGAGATTGTGTCGTCTATGGATCTGTTGGGGCGGTATGCAAATTGGAGTGGGTCTGGGATGATTGAGTGGATGTGTGCCATAGCCAGCCTTTCAAAGCATTTCATGATTACAGATGTGAGTGCTACAGGGCGGTAGTCATTGTGTCATGAATCCGTAGAGTTCATGTAAACAGGAATGATGGTAGTCATTTTAAGACATGGGGATTACAGACTGGAACAAGGAGAGGTTGAAAATTACCAGGAATATGGCTGCCATCTATTCTGTGCATGCTCTGATAACACTCCCTACAATACCGTCCGGCCCTGCAGCCTTGCGTGTATTGACCTGATTAAAGACCTTACTCACATCAGCCTCGGAGAGTGAAATCACCCAGTCCTCTGGGTCGGTGGATGCACTCACGCAAGGTACGGAGTTATTGTCGAAGCATGAAATACATTGAGTTCGTCTGGAAGAGGGGAATCGTTGGGCAGATCACGGCTTGGTCTTCCTTTTGTAATTCGTAATGGACTGTAGCCCCAGCTACTTGCAGCTGGCGTCAGAGCCTGTGTAATATGATTCCACCTTATTCCTATATTGTCCTTTTGCTCGTTTGATGACTCTGCGGAGGTCGTAGTGGGACTTCTTGTAATTGTTCCTGTCCTCAGCCGTAGCCTCAGGGTTGTCTGCGAAAGCGCTGTGTGTGTTAGCCCTGTCCATAAGCTTTGCGAAAACCTCTGTGTTAATCCATGTCTTTTTATTGGCAAAGCGGCGAACCTTCCCTGTTGGGACAATGTCGCGGATGCATTTCCTTATGAAGCCGGTGACGGAGGGGGTTAGCTTGTCGACGTTATCGGCGGAACATATTCCATTCAGTGCTAGCAAAGCAGTCTAGTAGCATAACCATTTCTCAATGGAGCTAGTCACGGGTACATCCTGTTTTGAGCTTCTGCTTGTAAACAGGAAACAGGAGTATGGTCATGATCAGATTTGCCGAATGTTGGACGAGGGAGGGCCTTGTATGCTTGCTGCTGGGTAGAGTAACAGTGGTCTAGGACTTTATCGCCCCTAGTGGAAACGGAGACGTGCTGATGGAAGTTGGGCATCACATGTCTTAATGACACGGAATTAAAATCTCCGGCGACAAGAAAGGCAGCCTCCGGATGTAAGTTTTCCTGCATGTTTATTGCCTCATATAGTTTAATTGACAGTTTTAACAATCCGTTTTACAAGAGCACTGCGATCTGCTGTTACACTGAGCAAAAACACTGGTGCTGCTCTCTTCACACAATTTAGCATTCATTCCCCGGACGCGTTAAGACAAGTTGGAAAATAGCCTGCTGTGTTATTTTTAAACTCCTTAGGGACGTCCTGCTTAAATGAATCAGGTGCTTGTCTGCAGCATCTGTTTTTTTTCTCTGGATGGAGTAACTCTGTACTGTGCTTTGTTTGTTTCTGTAGTGGTGAACTCTGTATAGCAGCGCCTCATAATGGAGGTCATGAACTCTTTGACCTTAGAGCTGACCACCAGAGTTTTGTGCTGAGCGATAAGTGCTTTTTGAGGTTGTTTCGTTTCGATTATTATAAAATAATCACGGTTTTCGATTTTGGTTTCGATTATTATGCATTATGTGGGTTGATTGAACGGGTTGATTGAATGCAGAATAAAACAATTATTAAAAGTCCCATGATGGTAGTGACTGCCCATTATTTCTTATAACTTAGTAAACATAATTTATTAACATTACTTTAATACAATATTTCAGTTGTGCTTTACATTTGTTTATTTAATGACTTTTTAATTTCAAGTCATCTCATCTTTATAGAGCTGCTGCCTATACTGTCTCACAAAATCACTATTTTAGTAGTTCTTCAAAGTAAATGAGGCATACTTTTATGACTACTGAATACCAGATAGAGAGATACCTTGTGAAGCAACTGCTCTCTATCCCTCTTAATCACGAATTCTTCTGTCTGTTCTCTCCATGTCCAGATATTAATTTAAAATGTTTTTGTTTTGTTTTCATTGCATGTTAAAGTGTACTGTTAGCTAGCGAATGTTAGCTTTCTGGCTCGCTAGCTAACATTACGTGTATGCGATCTGTGTAGTAATATTGTTCGCATCTCAGAAATCCATTTGCATTGCTAGTTATAGCCTAATGAACATAGTTGGTTAGCTTTAGCTACCTGCAGATTCATACTCCAGCATTTCATGCATAGTGGGTAGCTATGACAATCCGTTTGTACTGTAGCTATGGGTTAGGATTATGTTTCATTGTTTAGCTAGCTAGCTATATGTCTAAACAAAAGAGTCACTTCACAAGAGAATGATTACATGACCCATCAAGTTAGCCATGTGTGTCGGGGGTGATTATGGCCATCTATTGTATTTCATGAATATGTGTACATGTCTAGACAATAGTGACCCATACAATTAGCTAGATGTGGCTGGGGCTTGGTTGTAGCATTTATTTCACATGAACCATCAATTTAGACAAGTGTCTGGGTAAGCATCATGTAATAATTATAAAATATTTCTAAAATATTTTTATCTGGACACTTTCAAAGTCAGATTAGGATATAGGCCAAGGACTAGATGAAGTGTATTTTTACCTGGTGTTTTTCTTCATTGTAGGCTACTACTTTCACCTCTTAGTCTTGAAATCTTTGGTTGTTTACTACACTACCTAACTCACTCTGTTTAGCACATGGCCTCACATGTGAATCCTTAAAGAGATGGTAGGGGCTAAGGCTTAAGAGGGTGTGAACGATGCTGAATGGGTGTAAACAAAGAAGAGCTCTCCAGTAGGTGTACCAAAACATTAAAGGGCCATTTTCTCAAAAGTGGGGTTACAAGTTTATCAACTTTCAAAGCATAATTACTTTCTCATTGTTCCTCAACTGCAGTGTGTGTGATATACCATTTTGTAGCTCGGAGTCTCTACTCTTATCCGTTGTAAAAAACACCATTACATAAGACCGAATCGAGGCTGTGGGTTACATATGCACAAACTTTTCCAAACTGTTTCAGCTGGGAAGCATGCGGACGTCTTAACTAGTATGTTGATGGATTTGGCTGGTTTGCATAAATAGCTCCCTGATCTCCCATCCCCCACTGTACTTTAAAGACCACGATAAGCTACCATCTTCTTTGAAGACCTCCCTTCTCTCCTCCCTGGTTTAGATAGGTATGTTGGATGACGTTGTCCCCTAGATACAGATCCAAGATCAGGTTGCCTCTGATGGGTAAGGTTAGGATTTATAGGGGGGCAAGCTAATAGTAGAAATGTGCAACTCCTACTCAGGGCTCTGTTAGATAACAGGGTAGCCCAGATTCCACTCCTCCAGATCCACCCACAATGCTCTGGGTTTACATACCCAGACTCCTCTCTCTTCCTCGCTGGATTCTCCACCCAAACACAGCCTCAGTTGGATACACATGAGACGTCAGCGTTACTATGGAGACAGCTCCCCTGCTGCACATCCACAGACGCTGACACACACATACCATCCCACACACCTCCCACCAGTGTTAGCCCCACTCTCACACACACGCCCATGGCAGCCATTGCTGTTTTCAGATGAAAACAAAAGAAGATAGTCAGTATAGGCCTGAGCTAAACTAACCCACAGGGATGGAGGGATCTGATCTGATTCTCCCTGGAACTCAAGAGGAAAACAGTGTGTGTGTGTGTGTGTGTGTGTGTGTGTGTGTGTGTGTGTGTGTGTGTGTGTGTGTGTGTGTGTGTGTGTGTGTGTGTGTGTGTGTGTGTGTGTGTGTGTGTGTGTGTGTGTGTGTGTGACTGTGAGACTGGGTTTGTGTGTGTGTGTGTGTGGTTTTGCTTCACTTTTCATCCTGAATGCTGGAATGACGAACAATAGTAGAGAAGTCTGTTTGAAAAGCCTAATTAATAGTTAATTGGATTCCTTTCCAATCTGTGGATTAATGCACAAACATAGGGAGAGATAGAGAGCAAGCTGTCAATCACTCTCTAACACACACACTTACATCTACAGCTAAACGTGTGGGTTTGTATAATTATAAAAGATTGAGATGGGATTTATAGTTTTACATTAACTTTAGCAGCTGTCTGGAGTTTGTACATACACGTGTGATGAGGGTGTGTGTGTTCCTGGATAGCAAAACTGTGCAGATGTGTTTGAATCTTTAATTGTTTTTGTAGATGTTCTGTATGTGTGTTTGTGAGTTAAAGGGAGCGTTTTAAGTCCATCTCTTTGTCATGGTGTTGTAGGGTTGGGCAGGGGAGCAGGTGGATATATGGAATTAATGGACTGGGGGAAGGGGGGCAGAGGGGGATGCTTCAGACGGGACAGGACAGGGGGCAGAGAAAGAAGTGTGTGTTTGAGACACCGCCTGTGGGCTACAGTAGGTGTTATTATATGGGTGAGTGAGTTGGTCATAAACACTACATATATTACCATATCCTTCCCCGCCATCTCTCTCAATTATTCATTCATTCTGGGATGGGATGGGTAGAGGCATGGACAAATGCTTACACTTACCAGGCATCGCATTAGCTTTCAGAAATCTGCATTTTCCAAACACAGACGATTTTAAAAAATCTGTGTTTTAAACCATTTCACCAGCATTTTATATTGAAAGTCAACAGTGGTGTTTTGCTTCAATAAAGTTATAAGGTGCGTTCAACAAGTTTTTCTTCACACAAAATACATTGTTGCAACACCATTCGGCAGAAAATTGGTGGCCAGTAAAAAACTGGTCCTGAACATCTCTAAAACTAAGAGCATTGTATTTGCCACAAATCATTCCGTAAATTCTAGAGCTGCCGCTTTCAAGGAGCGTGACACTAATCCGGACGCTTATAAGAAATCCTGCTAGGCCCTCCGACGAACCATCAAACAGGCAAAGCGTCAATACAGGACCAATATCAAATTCCATAACACCGGCTCTGATGCTCGTCAGATGTGGCAGGGCTTGCAAACTATCATGGATTACAAAGGGAAACCCAGCCGCGAGCTGTCCAGTGACGCAAGGCTACCAGACAAGCTAAATACCTTCTATGCTCGCTTCGTGGCTAGCAACACTGAACCATGCATGAGAGCACTAGCTGTTCCGGACGACTGTGTGATCACACTCTCCGTAGCCGATGTGAGTAAGACCTTTAAATAGGTCAACATTGACATGGCCGCAGGGCAAGACAGATTACCATGACACCTACTCTTGCGCTGACCAGCTGGCAAGTTTCTTCACTGACATTTTCAACTTCTCCCTGACCCAGTCTGTAATACTTACATGTTTCAAGCAGACCACAATTTGCTTACCGCCCCAATAGGTCCACAGACGACGCAATCGCAACCACACTGCACACTGCCCTAACCCACCTGGACAAGAGGAATACCTATGTGAGAATGCTGTTCATCGACTACAGCTCAGCATTTAACACCATAGTACCCTCCAAACTCGTCATCAAGCTCGAGACCCTGGGTCTCGACCCCGCCCTGTGCAACTGGGTACTGAACTTCCTGACGTGCCGCCCCTAGGTGGTGAGGGTAGGTAACAACATCTCCAACCCGCTGATCCTCAACACTGGGGCCCCACAAGGGTTCGTTCTGAGCCCTCTCCTGTACTCCCTGTTCACCCACGACTGCGTGGCCATGCTCGCCTCCAACTCAATCATCAAGTTTGCAGACAACACTACAGTGGTAGGCTTGATTACCAACAACGACGAGACGGCCTACAGGGAGGAGGTGAGGGCCCTCGGAGTGTGGTGTCAGGAAAATAACATCACACTCAACGTCAACAAAACAAAGGACATGATCGTAGACTTCAGGAAACAGCAGAGGGAGCACCCCCCTATCCACATCGACGGGACAGTAGTGGAGAGGGTAGTAAGTTTTAAGTTCTTCGGCGTGCACATCACGGACAAACTGAATTGGTCCACCCACACAGACAGCGTGGTGAAGAAGGAGGCTGAAGAAATTCGTCTTGTCACCAAAAGCACTCACAAACTTTTACAGATGCACAATCGAGAGCATCCTGTCGGGCTGTTTCACCGCCTGGTACAGCAACTGCTCCGCCCACAACCGTAAGGCTCTCCAGAGGGTAGTGAGGTCTGCACAACGCATCACCGGGGGCAAACTACCTGCCCTCCAGGACACCTACACCACCCGATGTCACAGGAAGGCCATAAAGATCATCAAGGACAACAACCACCCGAGCCACTGCCTGTTCACCCCGCTATCATCCAGAAGACGAGGTCAGTACAGGAGCATCAAAGCAGGGACCGAGAGACTGAAAAACAGCTTCTATCTCAAGGCCATCAGACTGTTAAACAGCCATCACTAACATTGAGTGGCTGCTGCCAACATACTGACTCAACTCCAGCCGCTTTAATAATGGAAAAAATGTATGTAAAACATGTATCACTAGCCACTTTAAACAATGCCACTTAATATAATGTTTACATACCTTACATTACTCATCTCATATGTATATACTGTACTCAATACCATCTACTGCATCTTGCCATCTTTATGTAATACATGTATCACTAGCCACTTTAAACAATGCCACTTTTATATGTTTACATACCTTACATTACTCATCTCATATGTATATACTGTACTCAATACCATCTACTGCATCTTGCCTATGCCATTCTGTACCATCACTCATTCATATATTTTTATGTACATTTCTTCATCCCTTTACACTTGTGTGTATAAGGTAGTTGTTGTGAAATTGTTAGGTTAGACTACTCATTGGTATTACTGCATTGTCGGAACTAGAAGCACAATCATTTCGCTACATTCGCATTAACAACTGCTAACCATGTCTATGTGACAAATACAATTTGATTTGATTTGATTTAGTTAGTCCGAGTAGCTATTGGTTAACTATCTACAATCAACAGCCTGATCAACTATTTGCGAAGGAGTTGTGTCGTGCTGCATGAGGCAAATGGTGGTCATACCAGATACTGACTGGTTTTCTGATCCATGCTCCTACCTTTTTTTAAAGGTATCTGTGACCAACAGATGAATTTCTGTATTCCCAGTCATGTGAAATCCATAGATTAGGGCCTAATGAATTTATTTCAATTGACTGATTTCCTTATGAACTGTAACTCAAATTGTTGCATGTTGCGTTTATATTTTTGTTCAGTGTAAACTAGATTTCTGTATATCATTTTCAATAAATTTCTAAACATGTTTTCACGTCGTCATTATGGGGTATTTTGTGTAGATGGGTGAGAATCGATTTTTGATTTCAGGTTGTAACCCAACAATATGCCAATGGGTATGAATACTTTCTGAAGGCATTGTGTGTGTAACTGTTAGATGCACGCACACAGAAACACACACACATGCGCACTACATGTCAATGTTTTTAAATGTATGTAAATTGTAGTCTTGTCTGTAATATGTTTTATGTTGCGTCGTACCCCAGTAAGAACATCTGTCGCCATTGGGGTCAGCTAAGGTAAGTGGTTTGAGCATTGGGCCAGTAACCGAAAGGTTGCTGGATTGAATCCCTGAGCTGAGGTAAAAATCTGTCATTCTGCCCCTGAACAAGGCAGTTAACCCACTGTTCCCCGGTAGGCTGTCATTGTAAATAATAATTTATTCTTAACTGGCTTGTCTAGTTAAATAAAGGTTAAATATAAAAATAAAAATAAAGGGTTCTCTCCCTACCAATAGTTGCTCAGTTTGAGGGACACTGCCCCACCGAGGGGCACTTGAAAATGAGGGGGAGGGATGGGGCGGGGGTATTGGGATTGAGCCTCAGTGTGGGGCAGTCCAGCAGCACACTATGTGTTATTTACCCAACATCACAGGCCAGTTAAAGCCGGCAGAGCACTGTGATGACTGACTACTAACCCTCACCCCAAACCATTACAGCCTGTTCCTGAGCTAATGGAGAGGGGAAACAGAGAGGGGAGGAAATAAACAGCGAGAAAGAAGAAGACATACACAGGCAGAAAGAGAGACAAATGGAGGGAGATAGACTGAAGGGGAAAGGGCCTTTGTGTTTCAGCTCAGTAATTTCAGTCCCTTGAGCAATCCCCAGTCCCTCCCTCCCGCCCCCTCCGGCTTCTCTTGGTTCAAAAAATAGGCACTGCAGCCACCAACAAGGCCAGACTGAGAGAGAGAGCGACCAGATCATCATGTCTGCTATTACCTTATCTCAACATGGTGCACAGAGAGGACATGGGGGAAAGACAAGGGTATAGAGAAAAGGGGGGCAAGAAAAAGAAAGGAAGGATAGATGAGAGAAAGAGAGGGAGAGAAAGGCTCAGAGGATGAGTTTTGATAACCAGTTGTATTGTGGCTGAGGTCCAACCTCTGAGCAAGAACAGAGACAGCAGCCAGAGGGTACAAAGAACATCAAGCACTGCTGCACAGTCACACACACGCAAAATACTATAAAGTATGTATTTTATTTTGAATTTATTTTATTAGGATCCCCATTCATTTATTTGTAAATTTAACCTTTATTTAACTAGGCCAGTCAGTAGCAACTTGGGTCGCAGAACTTCATGGGAGTTTTGGGAGCCACTCGATAGGAAGTGACATTTGCTCCAATCTTGGTTCTGCCAGTAGATTTTGAGGAATATTTGTTTTACTTCTCCCATTGACTTCTCAAACTCCAAACCCTGGTCTGGTCTGCCGTGTCTGCTTCGCTAGCTTTCCAGAAGTCTCACGATGCTGCGCCTCTTGGTTCAGAAACTCTGCGACTGTGATATCTCAGTTGGATTGTGATCGTTTGGCTTCCTCATAAACCCACATAATGCCCATTTACAGCTTTGCCATACCTATAGCCTATCTCTCTCTTCCCTATCTTTGGGAACAGATGTCAGTTAGGCTAGGATTTTCAGGGTTTTGATAAGGGTAAAGTTGTGTGGTTGGTTTTTTAAAAGGGGTATCATTTTTTCATACGTGTGTATTTACATACATTTTGCCCAAACCTTTTAGCTGTCTCTATCACACCTGTGTGAGTTTCTTTGGCAGGTAGGGAACATTCCCAGGCCAACTTGGCAGGTGGACCCAGCACATTACTTCCAGACCCTGATAGACATGATTATTACCACTCGGATGTGGATGATAAATTATGAGTCATGTAAAGGCTAAAGTTGAGATCTCATCTCCTACTCCCTCTTAAGCCGGGCGTACACTACACGATTTGGCCCCGATTTTAGCTGTCCCAGACAAGTTTTTGAGATCAGCGACAAATCCTCATGTCATTTCCTACTTGGAGCTTGCGGCCGTCACCAACGCTCATTTTAAGACTCAATCTCATCTTTGAGCAGTCTCAGACGTCCCAAAATGTTCCATTTTTTTAAATTTCATCGGCACAAAATCTGCAATGTTCTTGTAGTGTGAGATGTGCAACAACAAGTTTTGAGAACGGTGATCAGCAATAGCCAATGAGAGCTCGCCAGAGAAGAATGCAGTGAGATGTTTCACATCACCCAGAATGTAGACTCTCCAGCAGGAGCCATGACTACTACTAGTATGTGTTTGTACTTGCCTTTAACCAAAGGCAAAGTGTCAAATTGTTCGAGCTCTGAAGTTCACAAGCAATGTTATTCAATTCAAAATGTCTGTGCCACATCATTTAGTGTGCGCACCACCACTACGTTGGCACGACAACAAACTACAGGAAAGACAGTGGTTTAGTTTTTTTCAATTGTTTAACTTCTAGTTCCTCCCGAACCCGGATCCGGGAGCACCCCCACCAGTAAAAAAGCTGACTAGCATAGCCTAGCATAGCGTCACAAGTAAATACTAGCATCTAAATATCATTAAATCACAAGTCCAAGACACCAGATGAAAGATACACATCTTGTGAATCCAGACATCATTTCTGATTTTTAAAATGTTTTACAGGGAAGACACAATATGTAAATCTATTAGCTAACCACGTTAGCAAAAGACACCATTTTATTTACTCCACCAGTTTTTTACTCCATCAGTAGCTATCACAAATTCGACCAAATAAAGATATAAATAGCCACTAACCAAGAAACAAATTCATCAGATGACAGTCTGATAACATATTTATTGTATAGCATATGTTTTGTTAGAAAAATGTGCATATTTCAGGTATAAATCATAGTTTACCATTGCAGCCACCATCACAACTCGACTAGAATAACTACAGAGAGCAACGTGTATTACCTAATTACTCATCATAAAACATTTCTTAAAAATACACAGCGTACAGCAATTGAAAGACACAGATCTTGTGAATCCAGACAATATTTCAGATTTTCTAAGTGTTTTACAGCGAAAACACAATATAGCGTTATATTAGCTTAGCACATGTGCAAACATCACCCCAGCATTGATTCAAGGCAAAAAGAGCGATAACGTATAAACCACCAAAGGATATTAATTTTTTCACTAACCTTCTCAGAATTCTTCAGATGACAGTCCTATAACATCATATTACACAACGCATGTAGAGTTTGTTCGAAAATGTGCATATTTAGCGGCACATATCGTGGTTATACAATGAGAAAAGTAGCAAAGCTGCCCAGAAAATGGCAGGAGAAATCTTTGAAGAGGCACCTAATCTAATCAGTAACTATTCCAAAACTTGACTAAAAAATACAGGTTGGACAGCAATTGAAAGACAAATTAGTTCTTAATGCAATCGCTGAATTACATTTTTAAAATTAACGTTACTTCAAGCATACAGCGTGCGCTAAAGCGAGACCGCACCATAATTCATGGCGGAATTATTATCTGACATTTGTCAACATAAGTACGAATTAACAGCATAAAGACTGCTTACTATTAGCTGAGCTTCCATCAGAATCTTGGGCAAGGTGTCCTTTCTCCAGAACAATCGTCTTTGGGTTGAAAGATGTCCTCTTGTCCGGTCGAAATAGCCGCTAATGTTAGCCGCCAACTGGAGTGGTGTCCAACTCGTGAAAGCGCATGGCAAAGAAATCCCAGAAAATCGCAATAAACTGCTATAAACTGCTATAAGTCGGTTTAAATGAACTACCTTATGTCTTTAACACCTATAACGAATAAAAACATGACCGGAGATATAGAACTACTAAAACGAAAGCGTTTGCAGGACGCCATTGTGATGTCTTCATGCGTCAAGCGCACTGTTGAAAAGGACGGTCCTTCCGCTCCAGGGTCTTATATAAGGTCCCAGATTGCGCAATCCACTCCATTCAAATTCTCCCCGCTTACTGACATCTAGAGGAAGACGTATGCAGTGCATGTAGCCCGATGGCTTACATGGGGACTTATAAACTGGCCTCAGAACAGGGACCTCGATTTCTGAAATCTCACTCCCTGACAGGAAAAGTGCTGCAGAATGAGTTCTGTTTCACTCAGAGAAATAATTCAAACGGTTTTAGAAACTAGAGAGTGTTTTCTATCCAATAGTAATAATAATATGCATATTGTACGAGCAAGAATTGAGTACGAGGCAGTTTAATTTGGGAACACATTTTTCCAAAGTCGAAATAGCACCCCCCATAGGCTCAAGAGGTTTTAAGCACAATTTTGAAAACAGGGCCCGGTTTGTCAAAACACTACACACAATTAGCACAACCCTACACTATAGTAGCACAACACTTCAGATCATTTGCAAAATGGAACACTTGTCAAAACTATACACGACTTCATAAAAATAATATTTTGTTACCATACGAAACACACACATTTCATATGACTTCATTCTTTTTGAACCAGTTACACACTGCTATTGCTAACCTAAAACACTTTTAGCAAGTCTAATTGTCAGTGATTAGAGTACTGTAAATGAAGTACAGAGAAAGTGCAACTATACAAACACTACACCAATGCTGCAGACTGAGGAAAATATCATTTATTTCTCTCCATATACCCAAATCAGTCAACATGTCAACATGGAGAATCACAACAAAACATGTCCCAGTTTTCATGCTACTACAGTAGTGTGAATAACACTGTTAGCTCAGCAAACAGACAAACTTAAAATACTGTATCCAGTACAGGTTACAATTACAGTAAATAACAACAACAACAAACATAAAAAATAATCTGAAAAAAACTGACAATATTGTACAGAAAATACTACAGTAAACATACTATACATTATCTCGTCGCCTAGCTGGATCTGGCCAGAGAATTTCATCAACATCACAAGCAATATCGTCATTAGCAAGACAACGCGGGAAGAACCGTCTTGAATGTCGAATCCATCCTTGCACAGCTGCGCCGTCGACTTGGTCACAGGCGTCCTCCATGGCCTGAATGAGGGGTACCTGAGCCTGGGGCTGGAGATCGTAAACCTTCCACCGCCATGCAGAGAAAGACTCGTCGATAGGGTTTAGAAACGGAGAGTATGGTGGAAGGTATAGTACTGTCAACTGTGGATGGTGTTGAAACCAGTTCTGGACCAAAGCAGAGCGGTGGAATGACACATTGTCCCAGATGACCGTGTATTGCATCTGGTGCATTTCATTACCTGCTGTGACGATGTGGTGCAATCGGTCCAAAAATGCGAGAATGTGAGGTGTGTTGTAAGGGCCCATTTTGGCATGACGGAGGACAACCCCATGCTGTGAAATGGCAGCGCAAAGGGTGATGTTACCCCCACGTTGCCCTGGGACATTGATTATAGCCCTGTGGCCAATGATATTTCTGCCTCTCCTTCTTGCTTTTGTGAGGTTGCCTCATCAATATATATTAATTCATGCAGGATTTCCTCAGCATCCATCTGCAAAACTCCCTGAAATACAGTGAAAGACAAGATTGTGTAGTTCAGGATAGGTCTAGTATACAGTCAATGTAAAAAAGTCATGTGTGCAGTATGCAACATCACAGTGCTAAAGTGAACAATACAAACCTCCACATACTCATGCCGCAGCCGTTTGACTCTCTGAATTCCGTTTACAGTTTTTTTGGATTGCTTACACACTAAAATTAAAAGTAGTACACTATTAGCAAAACCTTACACTCAAGAAGCAAAACATCAGCCCATATTTGCACAACTATAAGCACATTGTCAACCTCACACTTGTTGCAAAACTCTACACACAGTGATTTGCAAAACACTAAACACACTTAACATACATTACACACAAAAATCTATCATGAAGTCACGTCCTTGCAATACCAAAGCACTGACTGTCAAATTACCACACCGTCCAACCAATTGGTTCAACACAGTCATCAGGTGTGCAAACACTCGTTTGCTTAATTGTAGACACACCAATCAGGTGTATAAGCACTATAAAAAGCAGCAGGTGAGTTCATCGGTCTTCAAGCACAATGGAAAGAGTCAGAGAAAGAGTAAGACGAGGAGGAGGAGGAGGAGGAGGAGGAGAACGAGGAGGAGGACGAGGAGGAGGAGGACGAGGAGGAGGACAAGGAGGACGAGGAGGACGAGGAGGACGAGGAAGACAAGAAGGTGCTCAAAGAGGACCGAATCTGACAAATGAGATCCGCGCAACACTGGTTGACCATGTTGTCAACCACGGCCTGACGCTGAGGGAGGCTGGACTGCGAGTACAGCCAAATCTAAGCCGATATACAGTGGCAAGTGTGATGAGAACATTTAGACTGGAAAATAGGTATTGTAAAAATATCATATCAAAAACATCTGCACGGTTTCAGTAACTGCTTACAGTACTGTATTCTATGCACTATCAGCACTTCTGTTACCTTTTCCTGTGAAATTACTGTACTGTTGTATACTGTTTTTTTTTCTACATAGGATTGAGGGTCAGGGACGACAAGGGGGAAGGCCTCCTATGTTCACAGAACAGCAAGAGAGGGAGATAGTAAACATGGTTTTGGCCAACAATGCTATAACACTCAAGCAGCTCCAAACTAACATTGTCAATAACCACGCCATTTTCAACGATATCCATCAGGTCTCAACATCAACACTGGCACGCATTCAAAAAAAAAAAACATATTCAAATGAAGCAAATTTATCGAGTGCCTTTCGAGCGCAATTCCGAAAGGGTGAAACGAGTGCGGCATGATTATGCAGAGGTATGTATTCACTTTAGCAGTGTGATCTTGCATACTGTCTCATAATCTTTTACTGTACTGTAATATGTATACTAGATCTACACTGAACTACACAATTTTGCCTGACACTGTTTTTCAGAGAGTTTTACGAATGGATGGAGAGGAGATCCAGCATGAGTTCATTTACGTAGATGAGGCTGGGTTCAACCTGACGAGAACACGAAGGAGGGGAAGAAACATCATTGGCCACAGGGCTATAGTCAATGTCCCAGGGCAACGTGGGGGTAATATAACACTCTGTGCAGCCATTACACAGAATGGGGTCCTCCACCGCCATGCCCATATGGGCCCTTACAACACAGCACTCATACTTACATTCTTGGACCAATTGCACAACATAACAGCAGCAAATCAAATCGATCATATGCAATACATTGTTGTCTGGGACAATGTGTCTTTCCACCGCTCTGCTCTGGTTCAGAACTGGTTTCAGCAACATCCACATTTCACCGTCCTATATCTTCCACCATACTCTCCATTCCTCAACCCTATAGAAGAGTTTTTCTCGGCATGGCGGTGGAAGGTATATGATCTCCGTCTCCAGGCTGAGGTACCCCTCATCCAAGCCATGGAGGAGGCCTGTGACCAGATGGAGGTAGCAGCAATGCAAGGATGGATTCGTCATTCAAGACGTTTCTTTCCAAGGTGTCTTGCTAATGACAACATTGCCTGCGATGTTGATGAAATTCTCTGGCCAGATCCAGCTAGGCGAAGAGACAATGTCTAGTTATTTTTTTTATTTTTTTTTTGAACTTACAATACGTAAAGTGACGTTTGGTTACAGTATTATGAATCTCCATGTCAACATTTTGGGCGTGTTGAGAAATAAATGAGTTTCTTCAGTCTGCAACATTGGTCTTGTGTAGTGTTTGGGGAATTGACATTATATTTGTACTTTGTTGATAGTAGCCTACTCTAATCATAGGGAAGTAGAAGTGCTAAAAGTGTTTTAGGTTTATCACAGCAGAGTGTAACTCGTGCAAACAGAGTATAGTAATGTGAAACGTGTGTGTTTCATATGGTAACAAAGTGTGGTTTTTAAAAAGAAGTGTATAATTTTTACAAGAGTGTTTAATTTTGCAAAGGATCTGTAGTGTTTTGCTAATTGGGTGTGTGGTTGTGCTAATTGTGTGTAGTGTTTTGAAAACACGGGCCCTGTTTTGAAAATCGTGCTTAAGCAATCAAAAAAAACTGTAAAAGGCACTCGATAAAGTTGTTTCATTTGAACCTGATGTCTTTTCAGGATGCGTGCCAGTGTTGACTGAGACCTGATGGACATTATTGAAAATGGCATGGTCACCGATAATGTTGGCTTGTAGTTCTGAGCCTGATAGCATTATTGGCCAAAACCATGTTTATTATCTCTCTCTCTTGTTCTTGCGTGAATATGGGCCCCCTTCCTCCTTGTCGTTCCCAACCCTTCATCCTATGTAGAGAATAATACATGTAACTTACTGTACAATGTCACAGGAAGGGGTATCACAAGTGCTGACATGGTGCATACAATAAGCGGCTGATTACTGTAACTGTAGACAGATCTTTTACCTGTTTTCCTGTCAAAGTCCTTATGACAGATGCCACTGTATATCTGCTAAGATTTGGCTGAACTCAGTCCAGCCTCCCTCAGCGTCAATCCGTGGTTCACAACATGGTCCACTAGTGTTGCACGAATGTCATTTGATAAGTTTGGTCCTCTTCTTCTTTGTGCACGTTCTCCTCGTTCTCCGCTTCAGGTCTTCCTCGACCTCTGGCTCGGCCTCTGCCTCTGCCTCTTCCTCTGCCTCTGCCTCTTCCTCTGCCTCTGCCTCCTTCTCCTCTGTGTACTCCTCCTCTCACCCTCACTCTTCTTCTGACTCCTTCCATTTTGGTTGAAAGCAGGTGAACCTACTTGCTGCATTTTTATAGTGCTTAAACCTGATTGGTGTGTCTACAATTTAGCAATCATGTGTTTGTGCACCTGATGGCTGTGTTTAACAGATTGGCCCATAGGTGTGGTAATTTGACAGTCAGTGCTTTGGAATTGCAAGGAAGTGACATCATGATATACTTCTGTGTCTGATGTATACAAGTGTGTTTAGTGTTTTGCAAATCACTGTGTGTAATGTTTTGCAAATAGTGTGAAGCTGACAATGTGCTTACAGTTGTGCAAATCTAGCCTTGTGTTTTGCTCCTTGAGTGTAAGGTTTTGCTAATTGTGGGAAAAGTTAAATTTTAGTGTGTAAGCAATCGTAAAAAACTGTAATGTGCGAGGCTCAGCGATGTTAGGATTTAGAAAGTTGTGTACACCTGGCTTTACGCTCACTTCTCTACTGTGTGTGTGTGTGTGTGTGTGTGTGTGTGTGTGTGTGTGTGTGTGTGTGTGTGTGTGTGTGTGTGTGTGTGTGTGTGTGTGTGTGTGTGTGTGTGTGTGTGTGTGCCATACTGACTCGGAGAGAGTCTCTGTCTGTCCCTGTCTCTGCCTGCCTGTCCGTCTCCATCACAGCTTCTCACAGAGTAGTGCTGGTGAAAGGATAGATGTAATGTAAGAGCAGTCTTAATATGGACCCAAGGCCATATAAATTTAATATGGAGAGAAATAGGACTTTCTTCTGCAGTCCTCTGAAATGAATTGATGGCTGACATGGTCCATTTCTTTCAAATGAAAATCACCCTTTCGCTCTCCCTCCCTCTTTCCTTCTCTCACACTCTCTTTCTCGGCGTTAATGGGTGTTAAAGGGGCATGATGTTGAGGAGATCCATAGGGAGAGGGAGGCAGATTGATTTTGGAGAAGGTTTAACCCAAGTCTAGTGTGAGACATACACATGCACACCCCCAGCTCACGGTGAAGTAAATGTATCATGTTTCAGTGTGCCTCCATCATGAAGCACCCTGGAGACTGCTTCGGCCTCTCTTTGCTCTCTCTCCTTCTCTTCATCCCCCTCTTTCTATCATCCATCCACCCATCCCTCTCTCCCTCCCCCTCTCTCTGTCTGAGAATGTTCACAGGATTCCAGATCTTTCAGATGAGACTGAGGCTCCCCGTTGAGAGATTGAGGACACTGATTGAGGCTGAGCCCATTGATTTATTTATTTATCTATGTTCTATAGTAATATATTCCTTTTTCACACTGCCTCCAGTTGCCTTTACCCCACATTTCTTCTAGTTCTTCTTACCCCTAAAAGTGTTTGGTGGAGGAGTTGAGGCGGGACTGGGATTGTGTTGTGATCATTACCCCGTGGTATGGTCCATTCTGTGACAGAAATAGATCCACCTGGGCATAGTGAGGAATGATGGCCAGGGATCGATGTACAGCTACCCTGTGTATAGAGCCAAGTTATTGTTACGCATTGTGTATTTATTCATATCGAAAAACACATTTTTCGCTCTGCATTGTAGAGAAGGGCTCATAAGTAAATATTTCACTGTTAGTCTACACCTGTTGTTTAGGAAACGTGACAAATTTGACTTGAGGGAGGAGAGAGAGGAGAGGTAGCGGGACCATCTTATGGCTCCACTGATGCCAGCAGGATGACAAAAGATATGTGGCTTCAAATATGATCAGCCGTAACGTGTGTGTGTGTTTATGGTGGGGAATGGATGTGTCAACTTTGTGTGTGTGTGTGTGTGTGTGTGTGTGTGTGTGTGTGTGTGTGTGTGTGTGTGTGTGTGTGTGTGTGTGTGTGTGTGTGTGTGTGTGTGTGTGTGTGTGTGTGTGTGTGTGTGTGTGTGTGTGTGTGTGTGTGTGTGAGATTATCCTGTGAGGGTTGGAGTAAGTCGGTGGTGTGTGAGTGTTAACAGTACAGTTCTGTGAGATGATGCTTTCACTGTGGATAAGACACCAGCCACAAATGATTGGATTAGTGTATAACCCCCCCTCCACCAATATAATCCTCTTTACAGCTTCCTCTTTTAGTGCATGTGTGTGCGCATGTTAGTTGATGTTTCAAAGCTTTTTAGTGTCATTGCCTGACAGACAGACAGACAGACAGACAGACAGACAGACAGACAGACAGACAGACAGACAGACAGACAGACAGACAGACAGACAGACAGACAGACAGACAGACAGAGCTGTCAGAGGGGTAGAGACACAGCTATATAGGGCTTGTAGATGAACGCTAGCAGTTCCAGGGGCAGCGAGTGATAAACACAGTACAGCCAGAGGTGAAGAGGCAGCCAGATAGTGGGTACAGAGGGATTAGGTTGGAGGGATGGAGGGATAGAGTGATCAGTTAGAAGTCTGGAGGTTTTGGTATGTCATTGTCAGCCTCTCAAAACAGCCTGCAGAGCGCCGGGCTGCTTTGAAGTATCATAGAGCCGCTTAAACCCTGCCTGAAAAGACGCAGAGAACCGCGAGGCACAGAGGAGAGACAGGAATCCGAGAGAGAGAAACAGGGAAGAGAGACTGGAGGGAGTGAGAAAGAATGGAGAAGGGGGAGCGAGGCTGGAGGGTGTATGAGAGGAGAGGTAGAGAGTGACGAGAGGGAGGGAGGCTGGAGGGTGTATGAGGAGAGGTAGAGAGTGACGAGAGGGAGGGAGGCTGGAGGGTGTATGAGGAGAGGTAGAGAGTGACGAGAGGAAGGGAGGCTGGAGGGTGTATGAGGAGAGGTAGAGAGTGACGAGAGGGAGTGAGGCTGGAGAGTGTATGAGGAGAGGTAGAGAGTGACGAGAAGGTGCGAGGCTGGAGGGTGTACGAGGAAGGGTAGAGAGTGACGAGAGGGAGCGAGGCTAGAGGGTGTATGAGGAGAGAGGTAGAGAGTGACGAGAGGGTGCGAGGCTAGAGGGTGTATGAGGAGAGAGGTAGAGAGTGACGAGAGGGAGCGAGGCTGGAGGGTATATGAGGAGAGAGGTAGAGAGTGACGAGAGGGAGCGAGGCTAGAGGGTATATGAGGAGAGAGGTAGAGAGTGACGAGAGGGAGCGAGGCTAGAGGGTATATGAGGAGAGAGGTAGAGAGGGACGAGAGGGAGCGAGGCTAGAGGGTATATGAGGAGAGAGGTAGAGAGTGACGAGAGGGAGCGAGGCTAGAGGGTATATGAGGAGAGAGGTAGAGAGTGACGAGAGGGAGCGAGGCTGGAGGGTGTATGAGGAGAGAGGTAGAGAGTGACGAGAGGGAGCGAGGCTAGAGGGTGTATGAGGAGAGAGGTAGAGAGTGACGAGAGGGAGCGAGGCTGGAGGGTGTATGAGGAGAGAGGTAGAGAGTGACGAGAGGGAGCGAGGCTGGAGGGTATATGAGGAGAGAGGTAGAGAGTGACGAGAGGGAGCGAGGCTAGAGGGTGTATGATGAGAGAGGTAGAGAGTGACGAGAGGGAGCGACGAGGAGATGGAGAGAGAGGGAGAGCCTGACAGAACGAAACAGAGGGACGGGTGGGGAAGGTGAATAATAGTTTGGTGCTCAAACAGTATGAGTAGTAGCAGCCTAATCATGATCAGTGATACAGGACCAGGGCAGCAGTAATGTGAGCATCAGTGATACAGGACCAGGGCAGCAGTAATGTGAGCATCAGTGATACAGGACCAGGGCAGCAGTAATGTGAGCATCAGTGATACAGGACCAGGGCAGCAGTAATGTGAGTATCAGTGATACAGGACCAGGGCAGCAGTAATGTAAGTATCAGTTATACAGGACCAGGGCAGCAGTAATGTGAGCATCAGTGATACAGGACCAGGGCAGTAGTAATGTGAGCATCAGTGATACAGGACCAGGGCAGCAGTAATGTGAGCATCAGTGATACAGGACCAGGGCAGTAGTAATGTGAGCATCAGTGATACAGGACCAGGGCAGCAGTAATGTGAGCATCAGTGATACAGGACCAGGGCAGTAGTAATGTGAGCATCAGTTATACAGGACCAGGGCAGCATTAATGTGAGCAT
>NC_052319.1:31392340-31482340 GCF_016432855.1 Salvelinus namaycush
ATGTGTAGTTCATGGGCTGCTGGTCAGTGTTTTAACAACCTGCCACTGACCTCATGTCTTTCACAGCTGTTTTAATGACAGGCTCTGTGAGTAGACTGTCTGACACTACAGGGCTTTTTCTTCAGGACACTGAGTGGACCTGTCATCTTGACTCTGTTCATCTTGGGAGAGTGCAGGAGCTGGAGCTCCCAGGATGCAAAATGTTTTAACAGCAGTTTTGTAACTAATGTTCTTTCTGTCTCCCCCTCTCCTCCTGTCTCCCCCTCTCCTTCTGTCTCCCCCTCGCCCCCCTATCAGGCGTGAGCGTGGCCCAGAGGGTAGTGACCGTTCAGAGCGGACCACTAGTACGGACGGAGGGCAGTCACGTGACCATCTGGTGCAACGTGACCGGCTACAAGGAGGGTATGGAGCAGGACTTTGAGTGGTCCATGTACCTGACCTCGGTGCCCGACCGCGAGATCCGCATTGTGAGCACGGCCCAGTCCAACTATGCGTACGCCGTGTATGCCCAGAGGGTCAACAGTAAGGAGATCTGGGTAGAGAGGCTGACCAGGGACTCAGCCCTGCTCCACATCACCAAGGTCCAGGCCAGAGACCAGGGGCTGTTTGAGTGTTACACCCCCAACACAGACGGACAGTACCTCGGCTCCTACAGCGCCCGCACCAACCTTACCGGTGAGTCCATGTTACATCACAAGCCTGTGTTCTAAATGGCACACTATCCCCTAGAGCCCTCAAACTCAACTCTGGACCTCGACACCAGTTCCACTGTCCCCTAGAGTCCTCAAACTCAACTCTGGACCTCGTCACCAGTTCCACTGTCCCCTAGAGCCCTCAAACTCAACTCTAGACCTCGACACCAGTTCCACTATCCCCTAGAGTCCTCAAACTCAACTCTGGACCTCGACACCAGTTCCACTGCGTTTTTTGTCATTGTTCCCCTGTAATCAGGTTTTAGATGGGGTAGGCCTAGTCATTGAGAGTGTGGCTGGCTGGATCAGCGAGTCGGAAAGTGCTCAGTGTCACACAGAGTGCCACCTGTCTTTGGTCAGGGAAAGTCGTGCCTCGCCCCACTCTCACCCCCCACATCACCTTCCTCTGTGAGCTGTTTTATTAACACACTCTGTGTGTGTGTGTCTGTCACCAGCATCTGTTCCTCTGTTCCACACACACACACACACACACACACACACACACACACACACACACACACACACACACACACACACACACACACACACACACACACACACACACACACACACACACACACACACACACACACACACACAGCTGGTATGGTTGAGAATTCCGCTCCCAGGTCGGAGTCTGGTTCCCGTCATGTCTTCATCCCTGATGCTGGTGACCTTGCACTGAGAAAGGGGTCAGAGGTCACGCCAGGCGCTCATGGGAGTTACCCCAGTTATGTTAATAGTCATACAGTATGCCAGTGTGAGAGTTGATAGGCTAATGAAGTGTAGTCGGTGTGCTATTATAGCTGATTTTAGTTTGTCACTGTTAGCCGGGTGTACATTGCTTAATAGACCCAGACTTATATTTATCAGTATTTTTTATCATTTCCCTCTGAATATGTGTTGGGTGGGGCAGCAGCGTAAAGGCCCCTGTACTAAGTATAGCATATTGGTGGCCTTGCAGCAGTATGCACGGTATGCTTTAAATGTGGGGCAAGGCTCAGGCGTAAAGCACTGCAAAATGGTGCTGCTGATAGCATACTGTATTTATAGAGTGTGTGTCTGGAGGGGGGGTGTTATATGAGCCCCTCTCTGTGTCTATAATCTTAGCCCAGTTCCCCATGGTCAGGGGGACGTTACAGGGTTCTCTTCCCTCCCTCCCCTCATCCCCGTCTCTCAGCAGCTGCACGCGTCTGGATACGCAATATCGTCTTCCACCCACTGCCTCCCCCTCTTTCACTCTCTCTCAAACTCCTTTGTTTTCTCTCTTTTTCTCTCACCCTCTCTCTCTCTATCAGTTCTCTGTTTGGGACCGAAGAACATTCTCGTCTCGAAGCAGGAAGTGTGTATCTCACCAGTGATGTCACAGGACAGGAGGGAAGTTGGGTATCTAATCAGAGAATAGGAGGAGGTATTGGAGAGAGTGAGGGTGGGAGGGATAAGTGGGGGATTTAAGTTGATAGTAGGAAAACTGAGTAATCAGTGTGGTTGCTAAGTAAAGGACGGTGACACACAGTGATCAGTATCCTCTCTGTCACAATTGGCTCTGTAAGACTGATTTATGCAAGTAGAACAATGTATCCTCTCTGTCCCCCGGGGAAGGTTTTCTGCAGCGCACCTGGCCTGTCCGATACTTGATCATCGTTGTTTGAGTGAGGTGTGTCTATTGTGTGTGCATGTCACGCCCTGACCTTAGAGATCCTTTTTATGTCTCTATTTTGGTTTGGTCAGGGCGTGAGTTGGGGTGGGCATTCTATGTTTTGTGTTTCTATGATTTTCTATTTCTATGTTTTGGCCGGGTATGGTTCTCAATCAGGGACAGCTGTCTATCGTTGTCTCTGATTGGGAACCATACTTAGGTAGCCTTTTTTCCCACCTGTCTTTGTGGGAAGTTGACTTTGTTTAGGGCACATAGCCTATGAGCTTCACGGTTTGTTTTGTATTGTTTATTGTTTTGTCGGCGTCATTTTGAATAAAAGAGAAAATGTACGCTCACAACGCTGCACCTTGGTCTTCCTTCAACGACGGCCGTGACAGTGCAGTAGAATATATCACCTGGGCCGTGTGTGTGGCTGATTGTTCAGAAAGATGATACCACACTGTGTGTCTGTCACACCTTTTCTAATGAGACATGAGTCTACATGTGACTGTGTGGCGTGGGCTAACTGAACAAACTGGCGCCCGATTTCTAATCAACTCATCACAGCACCAACAAGTTATTGAAAATACCTGGAAATAAATTCAAAATATTAGTAACTTTTTTGACTTTCGGAGTGTGGACGTACGTACCAGCCTGTCTGTGTGTTTGTTCCATACACCAGTGTGAGTGTGTGCGTGTCTGTGTGTGCGTGCGCATGTGCTTCCGTGTTTGTTCCATGCGCCAGATTGTGTGTATCCTACACATTAGCTGGTGATAAAAATCCAACAGCATAGAATGGTCCTACCCAATGTTCCCTCTAAGCTGAGCGAGTGCACGCAGATCCACGGGAAGAAATAGCAGCGCGCGCAGAGAAGCATGGGATTGAACTTCACTGTAATTTCTATAGTTTTCCCTCTTTACACAATCAACGTTTCCCTTTACTGTGGGAATTGTGATCGAACCAACGTAATATAGGCCACTTTCAATGCAACATACTGAAACAAAACGAACTATGCAAGACTTAGTATGCAAAACTAACCACTCAAGAGAAGGAATAGGAGTAGGATTCTATTGCATTGACAGCACGAACTCTACACAGACCTGGGTGCCATAACCAATCAGGCCTGTATGCAAATAGACCATTGCCACATATGGATCGGTGCCATTCACTTTGAACTGGACTGTTTTTACAGCATCAGCGGTTGTGAGGAGATCTGCTTGTTGTGAGATCAAAGCCAGAGATACATGTTGCGACGTTTGTACATGTGTTCATATCCTTTTCTAGTTAGTGAGTTAGCCCAGTTCTAGATCATTTTGTAGTCAGCAATAGGGGAGTGATTGCTTCCTATGAGAGCACAAAATCTTTGAAAAGCGAGTTGGGTAAAGAGCTTGTTTTTGTCTTAAAGGGGCAGTATTTTGAGAAAGGCTTGAATAAGCTAAGTAGCCAATAGGCGGAGGGTAGCTCCGTAAACACACGCCGGAAGTTGCACAGAATTTTCACAACTTTCCAGTTTGCCCTCAGCAGACCAGAAATTTGCTTAGTGATAATAATAAAAAAATTGAGGGAACATTGGTCCTACTGTGTGTGTGTGTGTGTGTGTGTTCCCATGCATGTCCCACGCACCAGCCTGTGTGTGAGTGTGTCCAAGGCACTTGTGTGAGAACAGGGACAAACAGCAGACTGCTCTTCTCCTACTCAGCCATGTGGCTCAAAAACACTCAGTCACATTCAAGACCACGGTAGTCTTCGTCACTCTGGCTGCGTTCACACAGGCAGCCCAAATCTGATCTTTTTTTCCAACAACAGGAGGTTTGAACAATCACATCAGATATTTTTCAGAGCTGATTGGTCAGAATTTGGCTGCCTGTCTAAACACAGCCCACTCATACATCTACTGTACTCCCCCATAGAGTGGATCATTACGGTGCTCTCACAGACACAGACCATACATACATCTACTGTACTCCTCCATAGAGTGGATCATTACGGTGCTCTCACAGACACAGACCATACATACATCTACTGTACTCCTCCATAGAGTGGATCATTACGGTGCTCTCACAGACACCGACCATACATACATCTACTGTACTCCTCCATAGAGTGGATCATTACGGTGCTCTCACAGACACAGACCATACATACATCTACTGTACTCCTCCATAGAGTGGATCATTACGGTGCTCTCACAGACACAGACCATACATACATCTACTGTACTCCTCCATAGAGTGGATCATTACGGTGCTCTCACAGACACAGACCATACATACATCTACTGTACTCCTCCATAGAGTGGATCATTATGGTGCTCTCACAGACACAGACCATACATACATCTACTGTACTCCTCCATAGAGTGGATCATTACGGTGCTCTCACAGACACAGACCATACATACATCTACTGTACTCCTCCATAGAGTGGATCATTACGGTGCTCTCACAGACACAGACCATACATACATCTACTGTACTCCTCCATAGAGTGGATCATTACGGTGCTCTCACAGACACAGACCATACATACATCTACTGTACTCCTCCATAGAGTGGATCATTACGGTGCTCTCACAGGCACAGACCATACATACATCTACTGTACTCCTCCATAGAGTGGATCATTACGGTGCTCTCACAGACACAGACCATACATACATCTACTGTACTCCTCCATAGAGTGGATCATTACGGTGCTCTCACAGACACAGACCATACATACATCTACTGTACTCCTCCATAGAGTGGATCATTACGGTGCTCTCACAGACACAGACCATACATACATCTACTGTACTCCTCCATAGAGTGGATCATTACGGTGCTCTCACAGACACAGACCATACATACATCTACTGTACTCCTCCATAGAGTGGATCATTACGGTGCTCTCACAGGCACAGACCATACATACATCTACTGTACTCCTCCATAGAGTGGATCATTACGGTGCTCTCACAGGCACAGACCATACATACATCTACTGTACTCCTCCATAGAGTGGATCATTACGGTGCTCTCACAGACACAGACCATACATACATCTACTGTACTCCTCCATAGAGTGGATCATTACGGTGCTCTCACAGACACAGAGCAGAGTATGACAGAGCGCTCCTTTACTACATTTGCTTAAATTGCTGGACATGAATGTAGTATGTTCTCTCACTCACGTGTGCCTGTTTTATCTTATCTACCCATTGGCTGAAGGGGCTAGTTATAGTATGTAGAGTGTGACTGATAGAGAGAATGATTTGATGGGAGAGATAGAGGAGGGAAATGGAGAGTGCAAGAGAGAGAGATATGGGGGTAAAACAGTGTGTGATGGAGAAATGATGAGCCCTTCTTCCTGGCTCAGTCCAATTGGTTAGATCCCGCCGGGTACTACCCACAATGCAGCTGGTGCTATAGGGGCACGTTTTAAATAGTCTGTGCCTGATATGACTATTAAGGTTAATGCTATGCCTACTGCCTATGATTATTTTTCTTTGCAACTCTGTCTAGAAGGCCAGCATCTCGGAGTTGACGTTGAGACTGGTGTTTTGCTGGTACTATTTAATGAAGCTGCCAGTTGAGAACTTGTGAGGCGTCTGTTTCTCAAACTAGACACTATAATATACTTGTCCTCTTGCTCAGTTGTGCACTGGTGCCTCCCACTCCTCTTCCTATTCTGGTTAGAACCAGTTCGTGCTGTTCTGTGAAGGGAGTAGTACACAGCATTGTATGAGATCTTCAGTTTCTTGGCAATTTCTCGCATGGAATAGCCTTCATTTCTCAGAACAAGAATAAACTGACGAGTTTCAGAAGAAAGTACTTTGTTTCTGGCCATTTTGAGCCTGTAATCGAACCCACAAATGCTGATACTCCAGATACTCAACTAGTCTTAAGAAGACCAGTTGTGTTACTTCTTTAATCAGCATAACAGTTTTCAGCTGTGCTAACATAATTACAAAAGGGTTTTCTAATGATCAGTAAGCCCTTTAAAATTATAAACTTGGATTAGCTAACACAACGTGCCATTGGAACACAGGAGTGATGGTTGCTGATAATGGGCCTCTGTACGCCTATGTAGATATTCCATAAAAAATCTGCCATTTCCAGCTACAATCATCATTTGCAACATTAACAATGTCTACACTGTATTTCTGATCAATTTGATGTTATTTTAATGGACAAAAACAAGGACATTTCTAAGTGACCCCAAACTTTTGAACGGTAGTGTATATGTATATATATATTCTTAATCCATTCCTTACTTAGATTTACGTGTATTTGGGTATATGTTGTGAAACTGTTAGATATTGCTTGTTAGATATTACTGCACTGTCGGAGCTAGAAGCACAAGCATTTCGCTACACCCGCAATAACATCTGCTAAACACGTGTATGTGACCAATAAAATTTGATTTGAGACAGATTGGGTCAAGACTGAATAAAGGGGGAGGTGTCTTCTGAAATAATTTTCTGTCATTCCACCAATGATGGATTCACTCAGCAATACTATGGTGTGTGCTGCACTGTTAGTCACCCATCTATCCCTACCCCCCTCTCTCTTTTCCTCAATCGCTCGCTCCCTCCCTCCTTCACTCTCTCTCCATCTCTTTCCCCCTGTCCCCTCCCCTCTTTGGCTGTCTAAGAAGCAGGTCTATGGCCTAGTCAATAAAAGTCTTGGCTCTCCAGCCTTATCAGATTGAAGGAGGAGAACGGGGAGGAGTGATTTAGGAATGAAGGGAAAGATGGACGCAAGAACAGGAGGGATTGAGAGGAGTACTAGATGAAAATGAGAAACAAGGTGGATTTACAAAGAGATAGCGTGATGGAAAGAGATGAAGATAATGGGCTAGAGAGAGGGATGGCTAGAGAGTGAGAGCGAGAGGGATGGCTAGAGAGTGAGAGCGAGAGGGATGGCTAGAGAGAGAGGGATGGCTAGAGAGTGAGAAAGAGAGAGGGATGGCCAGAGAGCGAGAGTTACTGAAGGAGAGAGGAAGGCTGTATCCAGTCTCTTGGTATTGATTGGGTGCGCTGGGCTTCCTGTTCCTTTTCACAGTGGCATTAGCTCTCTGTCCCTCTATCCTTCTCTCACTCTCTTTCTCACCATCATCCTTTTCTCCATTTAATTTACAATCGCTCTTCTCTCTTTCCTATTTGGCACTGAGTGTGACTGACTGTGAGTATATGAGTGTAGGTTCTCTGAGCTGGTGAATGGGCATGGGTCTTAACGAAAAAGAGAGGGAGAGAGAGATTTTATCACTCAGTCTACTCTGCCATTTCCATGCCGATCTCATGTCCTCCAGAGACAGGGCCTCCTGCTCAATGACATTACTGCCACTCAGACACACACACTCTCAGCCCAGGCGTTGTTCTCTCAGTCAGGTAACTGACTCTGGTGAGAGTGCGTCAGTGGAACCAGGAACAGCAGCGCAGTACATTACGTGACGTCTCTTACGGAACACAACCAAACGTTACACACAGGTGCAATGGAACCACAGAATAGAACCTGCAGCAGCAGGAGTAGAACAGCCACTGCACAGCGGAACAAGATGGTAGATGGAAAAGGAGGAGATGGAGTGAACAGGACACAGTGTGACAGGGAGGGCATAGGGGCCATCTCAGTAGTCTGAACAGGACACAGTGTGACAGGGAGGGCATAGGGGCCATCTCAGTAGTCTGAACAGGACACAGTGTGACAGGGAGGGCATAGGGGCCATCTCAGTAGTCTGAACAGGACACAGTGTGACAGGGAGGGCATAGGGGCCATCTCAGTACTCTGAACAGGACACCGTGTGACAGGGAGGGCATAGGGGCCATCTCAGTACTCTGAAGTGGCTGCCTCCTCGTCACCCGCCTCTCATTCATTTGCACTTATGCAATGGCATGAAGTGTTTTTCGGTGTTGCTATCTCAAGTCTGGAGAGATCATAGTACAGTTCACACACACTATTCGGAGAATGAGAAAATATACAAACATCCCTCTCAAAGGAGAGCAAGAGACGATACAGACAAACACACACGCATAGTACACACGTTGACAATCTTGTTTATTACCCATACAATAATGGAATAAATGTCAACGCACGAGTGAGTGCTGCAGTTAGCTGCCGCCCACACTAACGAGCTAGGCTAATGCGAGAGGGTTTATCGTGTTAGCATTGTGTGTGTGTGGGGTAGGGGGGTGGGGAAATGGGCCAAAGAAGCACTACCGTGCCTCCGTTTTAATTAGATTAGCTTAGCTAAGCGCTAACCCTCAGAGGTGCGCTGCCTCTTCTTTGTGTGAGATCAATGCAATGCAGCAGCTAGGCTACATGAATATGAATGCTACATGAATATGTATATGAATAGGAGAATGCTAATGTTACACATGTGTAGGTTAGTAAGCTGGTTCTCATAAAACAGGCAGGAGACGAAAGCGAGGATGAAGCCAGTTATTGTTGAAGCCCTGGAACAAGCTAGGAGCGTCTGTGTGTGTGTGACATTGTGTTGCTTTGAAGTCTCATCTCAACAGAAAAGGGACAACTCAAGGTGCTTGTATTTCCACTTTTTCGGTGGAACTGCTGATAACCCCGCTCTGTTTGCCGCACACACACACCAGGGTTTCCGTTAGGAAAATGTGGACATCGTGACCCGGAAGATTTTAATTTATTTGCCGGCTATTTGAGAAATGGACCGGACCCATAAGCATTGGATGTATAACCCATTAGGGCGTCCACTCAAGGTGCTCAGAATGACAGAAATCCCATTTAGATTATGGTAATTCATCTTAACACAACATGCAACTCATGTAATGAAGCAGCCAATAAAACATCATTTTCAAACATTTGCCAAAATGCAATTTGCGAGAAAAAGGGAAACGCCATTCTAAACAGCTCACCTGATGCGAGCGGTATGACAGAGGGTGATCCAAAGATGCACCAGCTAGGATGGGTTGCTAAGATGACTGTAGGATTGTGCATTTGGCTTCTGGACAACGAATTAAAGTTGATATGAAAACCAATAGAACAGGAGAGAAATGAGGAAGTCTTTCATAGGCACCGCGTGACAAAAGGCTTAGCTGATTATTGAGTTGCGGCTATCAGTGAAAAACATCTACAATATGTTTTGAAGATAATGTGTCTTGAGCACAAGAAGGGGAGGTGAATGTGGCAAAGATAGCCTATAGGCACGTCTCTCTCCAGAATGCATGTACTCAGCTCTCCAGAATCCACTCAGCTCTCCAGAATCCACTCAGCTCTCCAGAATCCACTCAGCTCTCCAGAATCCACTCAGCTCTCCAGACTCCACTCAGCTCTCCAGACTCCACTCAGCTCTCCAGAATCCACTCAGCTCTCCAGAATCCACTCAGCTCTCCAGACTCCACTCAGCTCTCCAGAATCCACTCAGTTCTCTAGAATCCACTCAGCTCTCCAGAATCCACTCAGCTCTCTAGAATCCACTCAGCTCTCCAGAATCCACTCAGTTCTCCAGAATCCACTCAGCTCTCCAGAATCCACTCAGCTCTCCAGAATCCACTCAGTTCTCCAGAATCCACTCAGCTCTCTAGAATCCACTCAGCTCTCCAGAATCCACTCAGCTCTCCAGAATCCACTCAGCTGTCTTACGACAAATCTTGCGCATTCATTGTGTCATGTGAATTGTTTGCTCTTTGATTTGTTTATTTTTTTAATCAATTTCCCATTACATACAGTATGTCACCAGTAGTAATTGTACCGTACCCTACCTTTGGCAGGAGGTAAGGAAGTGCAGCTCAGTTTTCATAAAGTTATGTCAAATGTCTACAAATATAGTTGCCTTCAGAAAGTATTCATACCCTTTGACTTATTCCACATTTTGCTGTTAGCTTGAATTCTAAATGGATTAAATAGATTTTTTATCTCACCCATCTACCACAATATCCCTTAATGACAGTGAATTGTATTTTTTTATTTTACCTTAATTTAACCAGGCAAGTCAGTTAAAAACAAATTCTTATTTACAATGACGGCCAACCAAAAGGCAAAAGGCCTCCTTGGGGACAGGGGTTGGGATTAAAAATACATAAATATAGGACAAAACACACATCACGACAAGAGAGACAACACAACACTACATAAAGAGAGACCTAAGACAACAACATAGCAAGGCAGCAACACATGACAACACAGTATGGTAGCAACACAACATGACAACAAAATGGGAGCAACACAACATGGTAGCAGCACATAACATGGTAGCAGCAGATAACATGGTACAAACATAATTGGGCACAGTGAAAACAGGTTTTAAACAAAATGGTGCACATTTATTGAAAATAAAATACAGAATGATCTAATTTTTATAAGTATTCACACCGCTTTTTGGTAAGCAACTCCATTGTAGATTTGGCCTTGTGTTTTAGGTTATTGTCATGCTGAAAGGTGAATTGATCTCCCAGTGGCTGGTGGAAAGCAGACCGAACCAGGTTTTCCTGTAGGATTTTCCTGTTCTTAACTCCATCCCATGAATTTTTTTATACTGAAAAACTTCCCAGTCCTTAACGATTACAAGCATTCCCATAACATGATGTAGCTACCGCTGTGCTTGAAAATATGGAGAGTGTGTCATGCCCTGGCCATAGAGAGGCTTTTATTCTCTATTTTGGTTAGGCCAGGGTGTGACTAGGGTGGGCATTCTAGTTTCTTTATTTCTATGTTTTCTGTTTCTATGTTTTGGCCTGGTATGGTTCTTAATCAGGGACAGCTGTCTATCGTTGTCTCTGATTGGGAATCATACTTAGGCAGCCTGTTTTTCCACCTTAGTTGTGGGTAGTTGTCTGTGTTAGTGGCCTGTATAGCCCTAGTCAGCTTCATGTTTGCTTTTGGTATTTCTTGTTTCGTTGGCGACATTTATAACATTAAAAGAAATGTACTCTCAACACGCTGCACGTTGGTCCGGTCATTTCCATCCTGACAACGATCGTGACAGAACTACCCACCACAAATGGACCAAGCAGTGTGGTAAGGAGGACAAGGCATGGGAGGACATCCTGAATGGGAAAGGATCCTGGTACAATGTGAGCAAATGAGGTGAGATAAGGGAGGTAAAGGCAAAAAAAGGCCATGGTGGCGAGGTAAATACAATATAGCAAGTAAAACACTGGAATGGTAGATTTGCAGTGGAAGAATGTGCAAAGTAGAAATAGAAATGGGGTGCAAAGGAGCAAAATAAATAAATAAATAAATATAGTAGGGGAAGAGGTAGTTGTTTGGGCTAAATTATAGATGGGCTATGTACAGGTGCAGTAATCTGTGAGGTGCTCTGACAGCTGGTGCTTAAAGCTAGTGAGGGAGATAAGTGTTTCCAGCTTCAGAGATTTTTGCAGTTTGTTCCAGTCATTGGCAGCAGAGAACTGGAAGGAAAGACGACCAAAGGAGGAATTGGCTTTGGGTGTGACCACTTGTGCTACGAGTGGGTGCTGCTATGGTGACCAGTGAACTGAGATAAGGCGGGGCTTTACCTAGCAGAGACTTGTAGATAACTTGTAGCCAGTGGGTTTGGCGACGAGTATGAAGCGAGGGCCAACCAACGAGAGCGTACAGGTCGCAATGGTGGGTAGTGTATGGTGCTTTGGTGACAAAACGGATGGCACTGTGATAGACTGCATCCAGTTTGTTGAGTAGAGTGTTGGAAGCTATTTTATAGATGACATCACCGAAGTCGAGGATCGGTAGGATGGTCAGTTTTACGAGGGTATGTTTGGCAGCATGAGTGAAGGATGCTTTGTTGCGATATAGGAAGCTGATTCTAGATTTAATTTTGGATTGGAGATGCTTAATGTGAGTCTGTAAGGAGAGTTTACAGTCTAACCAGACACCTACAGTGAGGGAAAAAAGTATTTGATCCTCTGCTGATTTTATACGTTTGCCCACGGACAAAGAAATGATCAGGGCTACAAGACCATCGCCAAGCAGCTTGGTGAGAAGGTGACAACAGTTGGTGCGATTATTCGCAAATGGAAGAAACACAAAAGAACTGTCAATTTCCCTCGGCCTGGGGCTCCATGCAAGATCTCACCTCGTGGAGTTGCAATGATCATGAGAACGGTGAGGAATCAGCCCAGAACTACACGGAAGGATCTTGTCAATGATCTCAAGGCAGCTGGGACCATAGTCACCAAGAAAACAATTGGTAACACACTACGCCGTGAAGGACTGAAATCCTGCAGCGCCCGCAAGGTCCCCCTGCTCAAGAAAGCACAAATACATGCCCTTCTGAAGTTTGCCAATGAACATCTGAATGATTCAGTGGACAACTGGGTGATAGTGTTATGGTCTGATGATACCAAAACGGAGCTCTTTGGCATCAACTCAACTCGCCGTGTTTGGAGGAGGAGGAATGCTGCCTATGACCCCAAGAACACCATCCCCACCGTCAAACATGGAGGTGGAAACATTATGCACCGCAGGTGCTGGCAGTGATCGGTTGAATAGCATGCATTTAGTTTTACTTGCGTTTAAGAGCAGTTGGAGGCCACGGAAGGAGAGTTGTATGGCATTGAAGCTCGTCTGGAGGTTAGTTAACACAGTGTCCAAAGAGGGGCCAGAAGTATACAGAGTGGTGTCGTCTGCATAGAGGTGTATCAGAGAATCACCAGCAGCAAGAGCAACATCATTGATGTATACAGAGAAGAGAGTCGGCCCGAGGATTGAACCCTGTGGCACCCCCATAGAGACTTCCAGAGGTCCGAACAACACGTCCTCCGATTTGACACACTGCACTCTATCAGAGAAGTAGTTAGTAAACCAGCGAGGCAATCATTTGAGAAACCAAGGCTGTCGAGTCTGCCAATAAGAATGTGGTGATTGACAGAGTCGAAAGCCTTGGCCAGGTCGATGAATACGGCTGCGCAGTAATGTCTCTTATTGATGGCGGTTATGATGTCGTTTAGGACCTTGAGCGTGGCTGAGGTGCACCCATGACCAGCTCTGAAACCAGATTGCATAGCGGAGAAGTTACGGTGGGATTCGAAATGGTCTGTAATCTGTTTGTTAACTTGGCTTTCGAAGACCTTAGAAAGGCAGGGCAGGATAGATATAGGTATGTAGCAGTTTGGGTCTAGAGTGTCTCCCCCTTTGAAGAGGGGGATGACCGTGGCAGCTTTCCATTCTTTGGGAATCTCAGACGATACGAAAGAGAGGTTGACCAGGCTAGTAATAGGGGTTGCAACAATTTCGGCAGATAATTCTAGAAAGAATTATCCAGATTGTCTAGCCCAGCTGATTTGTAGGGGTCCAGATTTTGCAGCTCTTTCAGAACACCAGCTATCTGGATTTGGGTGAAGGAGAAATGGTGGGGGCTTTGGCGGGTTGCTGTGGAGGGTGCCGGGCAGTTGACCGGGGTAGGTGTAGCCATTACGGATGCAGTCGCAGACCCATTACGGATGCAGGCAATGAGGCAGTGATCTCTGAGATCTTGATTGAAAACAGCAGAGGTGTATTTGGAGGGCGAGTTATTTAGGATGACATCTATGAGGGTGCCTGTGTTTACGGATTTGGAGTTGTACCTGGTAGGTTCATTGATAATTTGTGTGAGATTGAGGGAATCAAGCTTAGATTGTAGGATGGCCGGGGTGTTAAGCACGTCCCAGTTTAGGTCACCTAGTAGCACGAGCTCAGAAGATAGATGGAGGGCAATCAATTCACATATGGTATTGAGGGCACAGCTGGGGGTAGAGGGAGGTCTCGAATTGTTTGGGTACAGACTTGGATAGTAATACAGAACTCTGCAGGCTATCTTTGCAGTAGATTGCAACACCGCCGACCTTTGGCAGTTCTATCTTGGTGGAAAATGTTATAGTTAGCGATGGAGATTTCAGGGTTTTTGGTGATTTTCCTAAGCCAGGATTCAGACACGGCTAAGACATCTGGGTTGGCAGAGGGTTTTGTCCTGGAAGTCCTGGAAACATTTTGTCCTGGAAGTTGTCTAGGAGGGATTGGATTTGTGGTTGGCCAGTGGTTTTTGGTAGGTTTCTACCTTTCTTCTGCCTACAGCATTTCTTAATATCATGCCGTTGGTTCGGCTTCAATACCTCATGGTTGAGTATTTCTCTGTTGGGGTTTGATAGCGGTGTTAGTTGGCTGACTTGGTATGCTCTGAGAGACTACAGTACTATTATTTCATTTTTATTCCTAGCCAATTGCAAAATGTTTCCTGTTTTTGGTTAATTTACCAAATGAGCTTTCCCCCTGGGTCCCTTCGCTGTGTAACATCTGGTAGTTTGGTGGATGGGACTACCAGCGCTCTGTAACCTAGAGGGCAACCAGTGGGTCCATCTTCTCTATTCCTGGTTTATTGCAGTATGATAATGTCTGTGTTTCTGATTTATTTTGTGAAATCTATGTTCATGCTCTTTTGGCCAAAGGCAGATGACCTCCAACCTGTATATTCCAGGATGAGATAGTAAAAGCTTTGTGTTCCATAGTGTCTCATAGTGTCGGTCTGTGTCTGTATGTGTGTGGAGGTAGTGCTGGTATCAATTTAAAGAGATTAACATCGTGCCCGCCTCATTAGCATGCTAATCAGCCCCTCATTATTTAGAATGAGAAATAGTCATTTAGTTCAAATGTCTACTGTAATGGATTTCAGTGTGGGCTCTAGAGCCCCAGGCTGTCTGTCTGTGTGGAAGTGGGGGGGAAACCAACTCTGAACACACTACACGTATACACCACACGGTACTACACAGTAGCAAGGAAATCTGAAGGCCTGATGGAGCTCTGCAGAGTATTCTCTTAACATGTCCCTCTGTGACAGAATTCCACTTTGAAGGCCCCTGTGTGGATAACTACGTCCTCAATCTCCACGGCGTGAGCTATCGCGTACGTACATACACACACACACCACACTCTCCCTCGGAACAGGCGGGTGCAGACAGCAGACATATGCTGCCACCTGTGCCCCACGCCAGGGTCGAGCTCTGCCGGAGGGGACAGTTTGTGTGTAAGCCCCCCTGGTGTTGGTTCTAACTCAGACAGACAGTTGCTCCTCTCATCTGATACCCTGCTTGACTGGTGCCCTGTGGTTCTGTTCAACCCACTCTCACCCTGGACTGCATATGCATATCCCTGCCCCCCCCCCCCCCCCCCCCCCCCCAACACACACACACACACACATATACACATACACATACAGTTGAAGTCGTAAGTTTACATACACTTAAAACAAGTTTTTCAATCACTCCACAAATTTCTTGTTAACAAACTATAGTTTTGGCAAGTCGGTTAGGACATCTACTTTGTGCATGACACAAGTAATTTTTCCAACAATTCTTTACAGACAGATTATTCCACTTATAATTCACTGTATCACAATTCCAGTGGGTCTACAAAAGTTTACAAACAGAAGTTTACAAACACTAAGTTGACTGTGCCTTTAAACAGCTTGGAAAACTTATGATAGGCTAATTTACATAATTTGAGTCAATTGGAGGTGTACCTGTGGATGTATTTCAAGGCCTACCTTCAAACTCAATGCCTCTTTGCTTGACATCATGGGAAGATCAAATGAAATCAGCCAAGACCTCAGAAAAGTCTGGTTCATCCTTGGGAGCAATTTTCAAACGCATGAAGGTACCACGTTCATCTGTACAAACAATAGTACGCAAGTATAAGCACCATGGGACCACGCAGCCGTCATACCGCTCAGGAAGGAGACGCGTTCTGTCTCCTAGAGATGAACGTGCTTTGGTGCGAAAAGTGCAAATCAATCCCAGAACAACAGCAAAGGAGCTTGTGAAGATGCTGGAGGAAACAGGTACAAAAGTATCAATATCCACAGTAAAACAAGTCCTATATCGACATAACCTGAAAGGCCGCTCAGCAAGGAAGAAGCCACTGCTCCCTAACTGCCATAAAAAAAGCCAGACTATGGTTTGCAACTGCAACCATCGTACTTTTTGGAGGAAAAAGGGGGAGGCTTGCAAGCTTAAGAACACCATCCCAACCGTGAAGCATGGGGGTGGCAGCATCATGTTGTGGGGGTGCTTTGCTGCAGGAGGGACTGGTGCACTTCACAAAATAGATGGCATCATGAAGACGGAAAATTATGTGGATATATTGAAGCAACATCTCAAGACATCAGTTAGGAAGTTAAATCTTGGTCGCAAATGGGTCTTCCAAATTAACAATGACCCCAAGCTGTGGCAAAATGGCGTAAGGACAACAAAGTCAAGGTATTGGAGTGGCCATCACAAAGCCCTGACCTCCGTCCCATAGAATATTTGTGGGCAGAACTGAAAAATTGTGTGCGAGCAAGGAGGCCTACAAACCTGACTCAGTTACACCACCACTGTCAGGAGGGATGGGCCAAAATTCACCCAATTTATTGTGGGAAGCTTGTGGAAGGCTTCCCAAAATGTTTGACCCAAGTTAAACAATTTAAATGCAATGCTACCAAATACTATTTGAGTATATGTAAACTTCTGACCCATTGGGAATGTGATGAAAGAAATAAGAGCTGAAATAAGTAATTCTCTCTACTATTATTCTGACATTTCACATTCTTAAAATAAAGTGGTGATCCTATCTGACCTAAGACAGGGAATTTTTACGAGGATTAAATGTCAGGAATTGTGAAAAACTGAGTTTAAATGTATTTGGCTAAGGTGTATGAAAACTTCCGACTTCAACTGTAGATACATACATCTACAGTTGAAGTCTGAAGTTTACATACACCTTAGCCAAGGTCAGAAGAAAGGCCTCTTTAGTGTCCTACATTTTCATAACTGTGACCCTATTTGCCTACCGTCTGTAAGCTGTTAGTTTCTTAACGACCGTTCCACAGGTGCATGTTCATTCATTGTTTTATTGTTTATACTGTATATATTTTTTTTTAAACCTTTTTTTAACTAGGCAAGTCAGTTAAGAACAAATTCTTATTTTTAATGACAGCCTAGGAACAGTGGGTTAACTGACTTGTTCAGGAACAGAATGACAGATTTTTACCTTGTCAGCTCGGGGATTCAATCTTGCAACCTTTCGGTTACTAGTCCAACGCTCTAACCACTAGGCTACCTGGTTCATTGAACAAGCATTGAAAACAGTGTTTAAACCCTTTACAATAAAGATCTGTGAAGTTATTTGGATTTTTACGAATTATCTTTGAAAGACAGGGTCCTGAAAAGGGGATGTTTCTTTTTTTGCTGAATTTATACATATATCACACACCGACTGGAATTTTTCCACCCACACTACCCTCTTCCCAAGAGGCGATCAGATTGTTCCAGACAACGCATCACCGCCCCACACAGACACACACACCAGGGACTGCATATTCCAGCCCCCCTACACACACCGGGGACTGCATATTCCAGCCCCCCTACACACACCAGGGACTGCATATTCCAGCCCCCCTACACACACCAGGGACTGCATATTCCACCCCCCCTACACACACCAGGGACTGCATATTCCAGCCCCCCTACACACACCAGGGACTGCATATTCCAGCCCCCCTACACACACCAGGGACTGCATATTCCTGCCCCCCTACACACACCAGGGACTGCATATTCCAGCCCCCCTACACACACCAGGGACTGCATATTCCTGCCCCCCTACACACACCAGGGACTGCATATTCCAGCCCCCCTACACAGACACCGGGATGCATTATCCCCACCCTGAAGACCCCTTTCCTCACACACACACACACACAACCCTCAGCTCCCTATCCCCCTCGCCACATTCCCCTCCCCCATCACCACAATCAGCTCCCCTCACCCCTCCCATCGCCACCAACCAGACACCACGCTCTGCCTCCACCCATGTCTCTGTCTGGGTGTGTGTCTCCATATAGCTGATGGATGGGTGGCTGGATGGCTCTGTGATTTAAAGGAGGGACTGGCCCTGTTTCACAGACCAGACCATTGCTCTGCACTTGCTTCTGGAGATTTTTTCCTGCTCATGTTTATTCAAACACACTCATACATACACACGGGCCATTTGAAAGGCAGCACCACCTGGGAGTGGCAAAAAGAGAAAGCTCTCATGCAGTGATCCACACACACACACACACACACACACACACACACACACACACACACACACACACACACACACACACACACACACACACACACACAGTAGTGGTGGTCAGATGGCTGAGGCTATAACTGGCTTTGTCCCTGGGGCTGTCTTTAATTGGTCACAGTACTTGACCATCTGGGGCTGGAGAGAGGGAGAGATTGACGAGAGAGAAACGGGGCGATGAAACGAGAGGGAGGGTTGCTTCTCTAGGTGTGAGAGGCGGAGATGGAGCGAGGGAGGGTTGCTTCTCTAGATGTGAGAGGCGGAGATGGAGCGAGGGAGGGTTGCTTCTCTAGGTGTGAGAGGCGGAGATGGAGAGAGGGAGGGTTGCTTCTCTAGGTGTGAGAGGCGGAGATGGAGAGAGGGAGGGTTGCTTCTCTAGATGTGAGAGGCGGAGATGGAGCGAGGGAGGGTTGCTTCTCTAGGTGTGAGAGGCGGAGATGGAGCGAGGGAGGGTTGCTTCTCTAGGTGTGAGAGGCGGAGACGGAGCGAGGGAGGGTTGCTTCTCTAGATGTGAGAGGCGGAGATGGAGAGAGGGAGGGTTGCTTCTCTAGGTGTGAGAGGCGGAGACGGAGCGAGGGAGGGTTGCTTCTCTAGGTGTGAGAGGTGGAGATGGAGAGAGGGAGGGTTGCTTCTCTAGGTGTGAGAGGTGGAGATGGAGAGAGGGAGGGTTGCTTCTCTTGGTGTGAGAGGTGGAGATGGAGAGAGGGAGGGTTGCTTCTCTTGGTGTGAGAGGCGGAGACGGAGAGAGGGAGGGTTGCTTCTCTTGGTGTGAGAGGCGGAGATGGAGAGAGGGAGGTGAGGCCTTGGAGAAAAAGAGGTTGCATTAATGCCTGCTTTTATTCCGGTGTCATTGTGTTTGTGAATTCAAATGTTCTTTGTACATGTTTTTTCCTGAGTTAAGTGGATGTCTGTTTGAGTGTGCTGCATTGTATAAGGGCGCTGGTATGTGAGTGTGTATAGAGTACTGTAGAGTGGTAGTGAGCCTGTATAGAGTACTGTAGAGTGGTAGTGAGCCTGTATAGAGTACTGTAGAGTGGTAGTGAGTGTGTATAGAGTACTGTAGAGTGGTAGTGAGCCTGTATAGAGTACTGTAGAGTGGTAGTGAGCCTGTATAGAGTACTGTAGAGTGGTAGTGAGCCTGTATAGAGTACTGTAGAGTGGTAGTGAGTCTGTATAGAGTACTGTAGAGTGGTAGTGAGCCTGTATAGAGTACTGTAGAGTGGTAGTGAGTCTGTATAGAGTACTGTAGAGTGGTAGTGAGTCTGTATAGAGTACTGTAGAGTGGTAGTGAGCCTGTATAGAGTACTGTAGAGTGGTAGTGAGCCTGTATAGAGTACTGTAGAGTGGTAGTGAGCCTGTATAGAGTACTGTAGAGTGGTAGTGAGCCTGTATAGAGTACTGTAGAGTGGTAGTGAGTCTGTATAGAGTACTGTAGAGTGGTAGTGAGCCTGTATAGAGTACTGTAGAGTGGTAGTGAGTCTGTATAGAGTACTGTAGAGTGGTAGTGAGTCTGTATAGAGTACTGTAGAGTGGTAGTGAGCCTGTATAGAGTACTGTAGAGTGGTAGTGAGCCTGTATAGAGTACTGTAGAGTGGTAGTGAGTCTGTATAGAGTACTGTAGAGTGGTAGTGAGCCTGTATAGAGTACTGTAGAGTGGTAGTGAGTCTGTATAGAGTACTGTAGAGTGGTAGTGAGTCTGTATAGAGTACTGTAGAGTGGTAGTGAGCCTGTATAGAGTACTGTAGAGTGGTAGTGAGCCTGTATAGAGTACTGTAGAGTGGTAGTGAGCCTGTATAGAGTACTGTAGAGTGGTAGTGAGCCTGTATAGAGTACTGTAGAGTGGTAGTGAGTCTGTATAGAGTACTGTAGAGTGGTAGTGAGCCTGTATAGAGTACTGTAGAGTGGTAGTGAGTCTGTATAGAGTACTGTAGAGTGGTAGTGAGTCTGTATAGAGTACTGTAGAGTGGTAGTGAGCCTGTATAGAGTACTGTAGAGTGGTAGTGAGCCTGTATAGAGTACTGTAGAGTGGTAATGAGCCTGTATAGAGTACTGTAGAGTGGTAGTGAGCCTGTATAGAGTACTGTAGAGTGGTAGTGAGTGTGTATAGAGTGGTAGTGAGTGTGTATAGAGTACTGTAGAGTGGTAGTGAGCCTGTATAGAGTACTGTAGAGTGGTAGTGGGCGTGTATAGAGTACTGTAGAGTGGTAGTGAGTGTGTATAGAGTGGTAGTGAGTGTGTATAGAGTACTGTAGAGTGGTAATGGGTGTGTATAGAGTACTGTAGAGTGGTAGTGAGCCTGTATAGAGTACTGTAGAGTGGTAGTGAGTGTGTATAGAGTGGTAGTGAGTGTGTATAGAGTACTGTAGAGTGGTAGTGAGCCTGTATAGAGTACTGTAGAGTGGTAATGAGCCTGTATAGAGTACTGTAGAGTGGTAGTGAGCCTGTATAGAGTATTGTAGAGTGGTAGTGAGCCTGTATAGAGTACTGTAGAGTGGTAGTGAGCCTGTATAGAGTACTGTAGAGTGGTAATGAGCCTGTATAGAGTACTGTAGAGTGGTAGTGAGCCTGTATAGAGTACTGTAGAGTGGTAGTGGGCCTGTATAGAGTACTGTAGAGTGGTAGTGGGCCTGTATAGAGTACTGTAGAGTGGTAGTGAGCCTGTATAGAGTACTGTAGAGTGGTAGTGAGCCTGTATAGAGTACTGTAGAGTGGTAATGAGCCTGTATAGAGTACTGTAGAGTGGTAATGAGCCTGTATAGAGTACTGTAGAGTGGTAGTGAGCCTGTATAGAGTACTGTAGAGTGGTAGTGGGCCTGTATAGAGTACTGTAGAGTGGTAGTGAGCCTGTATAGAGTACTGTAGAGTGGTAGTGGGCGTGTATAGAGTAGAGTGGTAGTGAGCCTGTATAGAGTAGAGTGGTAGTGAGCCTGTATAGAGTAGAGTGGTAGTGAGCGTGTATAGAGTGGTGGTGGTAGTGAGCGTGTATAGAGTGGTAGTGGGCCTGTATAGAGTACTGTAGAGTGGTAGTGAGCCTGTATAGAGTATTGTAGAGTGGTAGTGAGCCTGTATAGAGTACTGTAGAGTGGTAGTGAGTGTGTATAGAGTACTGTAGAGTGGTAGTGAGCCTGTATAGAGTATTGTAGAGTGGTAGTGAGCCTGTATAGAGTACTGTAGAGTGGTAGTGGGCGTGTATAGAGTAGAGTGGTACTGAGCCTGTATAGAGTAGAGTGGTAGTGAGCCTGTATAGAGTGGTGGTGGTAGTGAGCGTGTATAGAGTGGTAGTGAGCGTGTATAGAGTGGTGGTGGTAGTGAGCGTGTATAGAGTGGTAGTGAGCATGTATAGAGTGGTAGTGAGCATGTATAGAGTGGTAGTGGTAGTGAGCGTGTATAGAGTGGTAGTGAGCATGTATAGAGTGGTAGTGGTAGTGAGCATGTATAGAGTGGTAGTGAGCATGTATAGAGTGGTAGTGGTAGTGAGCGTGTATAGAGTGGTAGTGAGCATGTATAGAGTGGTAGTGGTAGTGAGCATGTATAGAGTGGTAGTGAGCGTGTATAGAGTGGTGGTGGTAGTGAGCGTGTATAGAGTGGTAGTGAGCGTGTATAGAGTGGTGGTGGTAGTGAGCGTGTATAGAGTGGTAGTGAGCGTGTATAGAGTGGTAGTGAGCATGTATAGAGTGGTGGTGGTAGTGAGCGTGTATAGAGTGGTAGTGGTAGTGAGCGTGTATAGAGTGGTAGTGAGCGTGTATAGAGTGGTGGTGGTAGTGAGCGTGTATAGAGTGGTAGTGGTAGTGAGCGTGTATAGAGTGGTAGTGAGCATGTATAGAGTGGTGGTGGTAGTGAGCGTGTATAGAGTAGAGTGGTAGTGAGCGTGTATAGAGTGGTAGTGGTAGTGAGCGTGTATAGAGTGGTGGTGGTAGTGAGCGTGTATAGAGTGGTAGTGAGCGTGTATAGAGTGGTGGTGAGCGTGTATAGAGTGGTAGTGAGCGTGTATAGAGTGGTGGTGGTAGTGAGCGTGTATAGAGTGGTGGTGGTAGTGAGCGTGTATAGAGTGGTGGTGGTAGTGAGCGTGTATAGAGTGGTGGTGGTAGTGAGCGTGTATAGAGTGGTAGTGAGCGTGTATAGAGTGGTAGTGAGCGTGTATAGAGTGGTAGTGGTAGTGAGCGTGTATAGAGTGGTAGTGAGCGTGTATAGAGTGGTAGTGGTAGTGAGCGTGTATAGAGTGGTAGTGAGCGTGTATAGAGTGGTAGTGAGCGTGTATAGAGTGGTGGTGGTAGTGAGCGTGTATAGAGTGGTAGTGAGCGTGTATAGAGTGGTAGTGAGCGTGTATAGAGTGGTAGTGAGCGTGTATAGAGTGGTAGTGGTAGTGAGCGTGTATAGAGTGGTAGTGGTAGTGAGCGTGTATAGAGTGGTAGTGAGCGTGTATAGAGTGGTAGTGAGCGTGTATAGAGTGGTAGTGGTAGTGAGCGTGTATAGAGTGGTAGTGAGCGTGTATAGAGTGGTAGTGGTAGTGAGCGTGTATAGAGTGGTAGTGAGCGTGTATAGAGTGGTAGTGAGCGTGTATAGAGTGGTGGTGGTAGTGAGCGTGTATAGAGTGGTAGTGAGCGTGTATAGAGTGGTAGTGAGCGTGTATAGAGTGGTAGTGAGCGTGTATAGAGTGGTAGTGGTAGTGAGCGTGTATAGAGTGGTAGTGGTAGTGAGCGTGTATAGAGTGGTAGTGAGCGTGTATAGAGTGGTGGTGGTAGTGAGCGTGTATAGAGTGGTGGTGGTAGTGAGCGTGTATAGAGTGGTAGTGAGCGTGTATAGAGTGGTGGTGAGCGTGTATAGAGTGGTGGTGGTAGTGAGCGTGTATAGAGTGGTAGTGAGCGTGTATAGAGTGGTAGTGAGCGTGTATAGAGTGGTAGTGAGCGTGTATAGAGTGGTAGTGAGCGTGTATAGAGTGGTAGTGAGCGTGTATAGAGTGGTAGTGGTAGTGAGCGTGTATAGAGTGGTGGTGGTAGTGAGCGTGTATAGAGTGGTAGTGAGCGTGTATAGAGTGGTGGTGGTAGTGAGCGTGTATAGAGTGGTGGTGGTAGTGAGCGTGTATAGAGTGGTGGTGGTAGTGAGCGTGTATAGAGTGGTAGTGAGCGTGTATAGAGTGGTAGTGAGCGTGTATAGAGTGGTAGTGAGCGTGTATAGAGTGGTAGTGGTAGTGAGCGTGTATAGAGTGGTAGTGAGCCTGTATAGAGTGGTAGTGGTAGTGAGCGTGTTCTGATATAAGCTGTTCAGAGGCAGACAGAGAAAAGCCAGCACACTGATAAGAGCTCCAGGACAGCTGAAATATGGAGGGGGGAAACACACACACACTGAGGAGGGAAAATATTCCCTCTCTCTCATTCTCTCTCTCATTCTCTCTCCCTCTCATTCTCTGTTTCATTCCCTCTCTCTCTCTTTCTCTCTCTCATTCTCTCTACTTCTCATTCTCTGTTTCATTCCCTCTCTCTCTTTCTCTCTCTCTGTCTCATTCCATCTCTCATTCTCTGTCCCTCGCATTCTCTCTTTCTCTCTCTCTTAGATTATCAGGAATCAAGGTAAGACCCAGATGCAGACACTTTGAATTGACAATGGTTTAATATTCCAACAGGGGCAGGCAATAGACAGGTCAAGACAGGCAGGGGTCAGTAAACCAGATTTGTGGCATTGGTACCGGACGGCAGGAAGGCTCAGGGTCAGGGTAGGCAGGGGTCAACAATCCAGAGGTGGGGCAAAGGTACAGGTCGGCAGGCGGGCTCAGAGTCAGGGGCAGGCAGAGTGGTCAGAGGCAGGTAGAGTGGTCAGGCAGGCGGGCTCAGAGACAGGACAGGCAAGGGTCAAAACCAGGAGGGCTAGAAAAAGAGAGACTGGGAAAGCAGGAGCTGAGAACAAAAACACTGGTTGACTTGAACAAACAAGAAGAACTGGCAACGGACAAACAGAGAACACAGGTATAAATACACAAGGGATAATGGGAAAGATGGGCGACACCTGGAGGGGGGTGGAGACAATCACAAGGACAGGTGAAACAGATCAGGGTGTGACATAGATAATATACAGCGTGAATCAGTTCAGTAGACTGTTACAGTGCACTAGTCAGTATGGTAAGATGAATGATGGAGAGACGGAGGTATTGAGAAATGCAGAGAGGGAATGAGAGACATAGGGAGAGAGGGAGAAATGGAGTGAGAGATGGAGGAACAGAATGGCCAAGTAAGATTGAGAGAGGGAAAGACAGGGTGAGAGTGTCATAGAAAGAGAAATGGAGGTGAAGAACGAGGGAGTGTGATAGAAAGAGAAATGTAGGTAAAGAACGAGGGAGTGTAATAGAAAGAGAAATGGAGGTGAAGAACGAGGGAGTGTGATAGAAAGAGAAATGGAGGTAAAGAACGAGGGAGTGTGATAGAAAGAGAAATGGAGGTAAAGAACGAGGGAGTGTGATAGAAAGAGAAATGGAGGTAAAGAACGAGGGAGTGTGATAGAAAGAGAAATGGAGGTGAAGAACGAGGGAGTGTGATAGAAAGAGAAATGGAGGTAAAGAACGAGGGAGTGTGATAGAAAGAGAAATGGAGTTAACTTCTTATGGCTGCAGCCCGACGTCGGTACACTTATGACAACAGCCAGCTCAAAGTGCAGGGCGCGAAATTCAAAAGATATTTTTTTAAAATATTTAACTTTCACACATTAACAAGTCCAATACAGCATATGAAAGGTACACATCTTGTGAATCCAGCCAACATGTCCGATTTTTAAAATGTTTTACAGGGAAGACACAATATGTAAATCTATTAGCTAACCACGTTAGCAAAAGACACCACTTTTTTTACTCCATCAGTTTTTTACTCCATCAGTAGCTATCACAAATTCGACCAAATAAAGATATAAATAGCCACTAACCAAGAAACAACTTCATCAGATGACAGTCTGATAACATATTTATTGTATAGCATATGTTTTGTTAGAAAAATGTGCATATTTCAGGTATAAATCATAGTTTACATTGCAGCTACAGTCAGAAATTGCACCGAAAGCAGCCATAATAATTACAGGCACCAACGTCAAATACCTAATTACTCATCATAAAACATTTCTGAAAAATACATAGTGTACAGCAAATGAAAGACAGGCATCTTGTGATTCCAGCCAATATTTCCGATTTATTAAGTGTTTTACAGCGAAAAAAAAATGTAGCGTTATATTAGCTTAGCACAATAGCCAGAAACACTTGGGCGCCGGCGACTACGACAGATATATGAAATAACATCATAAAATGGGTCTTACTTTTGCTGATCTTTCATCAGAATGTTGGACAAGGTGTCCTTTGTCCAGAACAGTCGTTGTTTGGATTCAGAACGGCAACTTTCCCTCTTCATTTAGCAAGCGCGCTAGCCGGGTGGCACGACACTCTCCATGTCAACAAACGGAAGAGAACGGAACACGGCAAAACTCCCGAAAAAATTTCAATAATCTGATGAAACTATATTGAAAAAACATACTTTACGATGATATGGTGACATGTATCAAATAAAATCAAAGCCGGAGATTGTAGTCGCCTATTACGGCAGCTAAACAAAAGGCAACCCCACTGTCCAGCTCGCGCTCTTCAGAGTACCGAAAATGGTGGACACGTCATTCCAAGATGATGTGTTCCATCTCAGACCAAGATAATCACCTCATTTCTTCTCTCACAGCCTCTTGACACCCAGAGGAAGGTGTATGACGTGCATGTATACTAATAGGTCTTGTGCCCATTTATAGGCAGGAAGAAGAACAGAGCATCGATTTCAGACATTCCACTTCCTGGTCAGGAAATGTGCTGCAGAATGAGTTCTGTTTCACTCAGAGAAATAATTCAAACGGTTTTAGAAACTAGATAGTGTTTTCTATCCAATAGTAATAATAATATGCATATTGTACGAGCAAGAATTGAGTACGAGGCCGTTTGAAATGGACACCTTTTATCTGGCTACTCAATACTGCCCCTTGCAGCCCAAACAGGTTAAAGAACGAGGGAGTGTGATTGAAAGCAAGTGATTTAGCAGGAAACAGTTACAATGATTTAAAAGCACCATGTGTGTATCTTTGTTGCACCCAAGGATTTTATTTAGCAATAACTTTGCCTGAACACTTCTCACATGCTCTTTTTAGGAATATTTGTCTTTCATACAGACAGCTCTCTCTTCAAACTACCTCTCCTCTCACGCCTCTCTCCTTTTAATCTCTTGCTTTTCTCTCTTCCCTGTATCACTGTCTCTAGCTCTCTTTCTCAAGCTCCTTTGCTGGCATGGCCTGTGGGAGGAATGGTGTCATAGAGGGAGAGAGTATGTTTAAAGTGTTCAACCTGCTTCCTGTGCTCTGTGTGTGTGAGAGAGAGAGGTGTGTGTGTGTGTGTGTGTGTGTGTGTGTGTGTGTGTGTGTGTGTGTGTGTGTGTGTGTGTGTGTGTGTGTGTGTGTGTGTGTGTGTGTGTGTGTGTGTGTGTGTGTGTGTGTGTGTGTGTGTGTGTGTTAAATCTATCCTGTCATTGTGTAAACAGCACCTCATGCTAAAGCCTCTCTCCATGAATACCTCACATCACCACAGTCAGCCTACTATCTCCATGTCACCATTCAGCTGCTACAATAAAATGATTTATTTATTTAGTTCTTTCTTTCTTTCTTTCTTTCTTTCTTTCTTTCTTTCTTTCTTTCTTTCTTTCTTTCTTTCTTTCTTTCTACATTCACACACAGACAGGCTTGCAGTTGGCCGTATATCCATCTGAAAAGAGTGCTCTCTCCCTCTGTCTGTGTCTCAGTGTTGTGATGACACGGGGAGCAGTCATTCTCCTCTCAATTTTCAATTCAATTTAAGTGTTTTATTGGCATGGGAAACATATGTTTACATTGCCAAAGCATGTGAAATAGATAGTAGTCTCTCTCACTTCCCTGGGGGACAGGACAGGGGTGGGGGACGGGCTAGTAGTCTCTCTCACTGCCCTGGGGACGGGACAGGTGTGGGGGACGGGCTAGTAGTCTCTCTCACTGCCCTGGGGGACGGGACAGGGTGGGGGACGGGCTAGTAGTCTCACTGCCCTGGGGATGGGACAGGGGGGGGGGACGGGGTAGTAGTCTCTCTCACTGCCCTGGGGGACGGGACAGGGGTGGGGGACGGGACAGGGGTGGGGAACGGGCTAGTAGTCTCTCTCACTGCCCTGGGGGACAGGACAGGGGTGGGGGACGGGACATGACAGGGGTGGGGGACGGGCTAGTAGTCTCTCTCACTGCCCTGGGGAACGGGACAGGGGTGGGGGACAGGCTAGTAGTCTCTCTCACTGCCCTGGGGACGGGACAGGGTTGGGGGACGGGCTAGTAGTCTCTCTCACTGCCCTGGGGACGGGACAGGGGTGGGGGACGGGCTAGTAGTCTCTCTCACTGCCCTGGGGACGGGACAGGGGTGGGTGACGGGACAGGGGTGGGGGACGGGACAGGGGTGGGGGACGGGACAGGGGTAGGGGACGGGCTAGTAGTCTCTCTCACTGCCCTGGGGACGGGACAGGGGTGGCGGACGGGCTACTAGTCTCTCTCACTGCCCTGGGGGACGGGACAGGGGTGGGGGACGGGACAGGGGTGGGGGACAGGCTAGTAGTCTCTCTCACTGCCCTGGGGGACAGGACAGGGGTGGGGGACGGGACATGACAGGGGTGGGGGACGGGCTAGTAGTCTCTCTCACTGCCCTGGGGAACGGGACAGGGGTGGGGGACAGGCTAGTAGTCTCTCTCACTGCCCTGGGGACGGGACAGGGTTGGGGGACGGGCTAGTAGTCTCTCTCACTGCCCTGGGGACGGGACAGGGGTGGGGGACGGGCTAGTAGTCTCTCTCACTGCCCTGGGGACGGGACAGGGGTGGGGGACGGGACAGGGGTGGGGGACGGGACAGGGGTAGGGGACGGGCTAGTAGTCTCTCTCACTGCCCTGGGGACGGGACAGGGGTGGGGGACGGGCTAGTTGTCTCTCTCACTGCCCTGGGGGACGGGACAGGGGTGGGGGACGGGCTAGTAGTCTCTCTCACTGCCCTGGGGGACGGGACAGGGGTGGGGGACGGGCTAGTAGTCTCTCTCACTGCCCTGGGGACGGGACAGGGGTGGGGGACGGGCTAGTAGTCTCTCTCACTGCCCTGGGGACGGGACAGGGGTGGGGGACGGGCTAGTAGTCTCTCTCACTGCCCTGGGGGACAGGACAGGTGTCACGTTCCTGACCTGTTTTCTGTTGTTTGGTATGTGTTTATTGGTCAGGGCGTGAGTTTTGGGTGGGCAGTCTATGTTTTCTGTTTCTATGTTGGTTTTGGGTTGCCTGGTATGGCTCTCAATTAGAGGCAGGTGTTTGACGTTTCCTCTGATTGAGAGTCATATTAAGGTAGGTTGTTCTCACTGTTTGTTTGTGGGTGGTTGTCTTCCGTGTCAGTACATGTTACCACACGGGACTGTTTCGGTTTGTCTGTTCCTGTTCGTGTGTTCTTCGTTTCATGTAAGTTCGTAAGTTTAGGTCTGTTTAGTTCGTTTTGTTATTTTGTTTTCTAAAGTGTTATTTTGTGTTTCGTCGTTTGTCTAATAAATCATTATGTCCACATACCTCGCTGCGTGTTGGTCTGATCCATGCTCCTCCTCATCCGAGGAGGAGGAATATGACGACGATCGTTACAGAACCACCCACCAAACCCAGATCAAGCAGCGGGTTAACGGACAGCAACGACAGCAGCAGTGGGTCAAGGAGGATTGGACATGGGAAGAGATTCTGGACGGAGAAGGACCCTGGGCAGAGCCAGAGGAGTGTCGCCGTCCCAAGGCGGAGCTGGAGGCATCTAAAGCGGAGAGGCGACGATATGAGGAGGCAGCACGGAAGCAAGGCTGGAAGCCCGCAAGTACAACCCAAACATTTCTTGGGGGGGGGGGGGGCTAAAGGGTAGTGTGGCGAAGTCAGGTAGGAGACCTGCGCCAACTTCCCGGGCTTACCGTGGAGAGCGAGAGTACGGGCAGACACCGTGTTACGCAGTAGAGCGCATGGTGTCTCCTGTACGTGTTCATAGCCCGGTGCGGGTTATTCCACCTCCCCGTACTAGCCGGGCTAGAGTGAGCATTGAGCCAAGTGCCATGAAGCCGGCTCAACATATCTGGCCTCCAGTACGTCTCCTCGGGCCGGTGTACATGGCACCAGCCTTACGCATGGTGTCCCCGGTTCGCCAACACAGCCCAGTGCGGGTTATTCCACCTCCCCGCATTGGACGGGCTACGGGGAGCATGCAACCAGGTAAGGTTGGGCAGGCTCAGTGCTCAAAGGAGCCAGTACGCTTGCACGGTCCGGTATATCCGGCGCCACCTTCCCGCCCCAGCTCAGTACCACCAGTGCCTACACCACGCACCAGGCTTCCAGTGCGTCTCCAGAGCCCTGGTCCTCCTCCACGCACTCTCCCTGTGGTGCGTGTCTCAAGCTCAGTGCCTCCAGTTTCGGCACCACGCACCAGGCCTACTGTGCGCCTCAGCAGGTCAGAGTCGGCTGTCTGCCCAACGCCGCCTGCACTGTTAGTCTGCCCAGCACCGTCTGAGCCATCTGTCTGCCCAGCACCGTCTGAGCCATCTGTCTGCCCAGCACCGTCTGAGCCATCTGTCTGCCCAGCGCCGTCTGAGCCATCCGTCTGTCCAGCGCCGTCTGAGCCATCTGTCTGCCCAGCGCCGTCTGAGCCATCCGTCTGCCCAGCGCCGTCTGAGCCATCCGTCTGCCCAACGCCGTCTGAGCCATCCGTCTGCCCAACGTCGTCTGAGCCATCCGTCTGCCCAGCGCCTTCTGAGCCATCCGTCTGCCCCGAGCCATTAGAGCCGCCCGTCTGGCCCGAGCCATTAGAGCCGTCCGTCAGTCAGGAGCCGCTAGAGCCGTCCGTCAGTCAGGAGCCGCCAGAGCCGCCAGCCAGTCAGGAGCTGCCAGAGCCGCCAGCCAGTCAGGAGCTGCCAGAGCCGCCAGCCAGTCAGGAGCTGCCAGAGCCGCCAGCCAGTCAGGAGCTGCCAGAGCCGCCAGCCAGTCAGGAGCTGCCAGAGCCGCCAGCCAGTCAGGAGCTGCCAGAACCGCCAGACAGTCATGAGCTGCCCTACAGTCATGAGCTGCCCTCCAGTCATGAGCTGCCCTCCAGTCATGAGCTGCCCTCCAGTCATGAGCTGCCCTCCAGTCATGAGCTGCCCTACAGTCATGAGCTGCCCTTCAGTCATGAGCTGCCCTTCAGTCATGAGCTGCCCTCCAGTCATGAGCTGCCCTCCAGTCATGAGCTGCCCTCCAGTCATGAGCTGCCCTCCAGTCATGAGCTGCCCTACAGTCATGAGCTGCCCTCCAGTCATGAGCTGCCCTCCAGTCATGAGCTGCCCTACAGTCATGAGCTGCCCTACAGTCATGAGCTGCCCTACAGTCATGAGCTGCCCTCCAGTCATGAGCTGCCACTCAGTCATGAGCTGCCACTCAGTCATGAGCTGCCACTCAGTCCGGAGCTGCCACTCAGTCCGGAGCTGCCACTCAGTCCGGAGCTGCCACTCAGTCCGGAGCTGCCACCCAGTCCGGAGCTGCCACCCAGTCCGGAGCTGCCACCCAGTCCGGAGCTGCCATTAGTACAGAGTTGTCCCTCTGTCCTAAGCTACCTCTCTGTCCGGAGCTACCTCTCTGTCCGGAGCTACCTCTCTGTCCTGAGCTACCTCTCTGTCCTGAGCTACCTCTCTGTCCTGAGCTACCTCTCTGTCCTGAGCTGTCTCCTCTATGTAGGAGGGGCCTTAGTGAAGGTTCCTGGACCATGGTCGGGGGCGAGGGTCGCCACTCAAAGGACGCTAAGGAGGGGGACAAAGACAGTGGTGGAGTGGTGTCCTCGTCCACCGCCGGAGCCGCCACCGCGGACAGATGCCCACCCAGACCCTCCCCTTGAGTTGTAGGGGTGCGCCCGGAGTTCGCACCTTGAGGGGGGGGTTCTGTCACGTTCCTGACCTGTTTTCTGTTGTTTGGTATGTGTTTATTGGTCAGGGCGTGAGTTTTGGGTGGGCAGTCTATGTTTTCTGTTTCTATGTTGGTTTTGGGTTGCCTGGTATGGCTCTCAATTAGAGGCAGGTGTTTGACGTTTCCTCTGATTGAGAGTCATATTAAGGTAGGTTGTTCTCACTGTTTGTTTGTGGGTGGTTGTCTTCCGTGTCAGTACATGTTACCACACGGGACTGTTTCGGTTTGTCTGTTCCTGTTCGTGTGTTCTTCGTTTCATGTAAGTTCGTAAGTTTAGGTCTGTTTAGTTCGTTTTGTTATTTTGTTTTCTAAAGTGTTATTTTGTGTTTCGTCGTTTGTCTAATAAATCATTATGTCCACATACCTCGCTGCGTGTTGGTCTGATCCATGCTCCTCCTCATCCGAGGAGGAGGAATATGACGACGATCGTTACAGAACCACCCACCAAACCCAGATCAAGCAGCGGGTTAACGGACAGCAACGACAGCAGCAGTGGGTCAAGGAGGATTGGACATGGGAAGAGATTCTGGACGGAGAAGGACCCTGGGCAGAGCCAGAGGAGTGTCGCCGTCCCAAGGCGGAGCTGGAGGCATCTAAAGCGGAGAGGCGACGATATGAGGAGGCAGCACGGAAGCAAGGCTGGAAGCCCGCAAGTACAACCCAAACATTTCTTGGGGGGGGGGGGGGCTAAAGGGTAGTGTGGCGAAGTCAGGTAGGAGACCTGCGCCAACTTCCCGGGCTTACCGTGGAGAGCGAGAGTACGGGCAGACACCGTGTTACGCAGTAGAGCGCATGGTGTCTCCTGTACGTGTTCATAGCCCGGTGCGGGTTATTCCACCTCCCCGTACTAGCCGGGCTAGAGTGAGCATTGAGCCAAGTGCCATGAAGCCGGCTCAACATATCTGGCCTCCAGTACGTCTCCTCGGGCCGGTGTACATGGCACCAGCCTTACGCATGGTGTCCCCGGTTCGCCAACACAGCCCAGTGCGGGTTATTCCACCTCCCCGCATTGGACGGGCTACGGGGAGCATGCAACCAGGTAAGGTTGGGCAGGCTCAGTGCTCAAAGGAGCCAGTACGCTTGCACGGTCCGGTATATCCGGCGCCACCTTCCCGCCCCAGCTCAGTACCACCAGTGCCTACACCACGCACCAGGCTTCCAGTGCGTCTCCAGAGCCCTGGTCCTCCTCCACGCACTCTCCCTGTGGTGCGTGTCTCAAGCTCAGTGCCTCCAGTTTCGGCACCACGCACCAGGCCTACTGTGCGCCTCAGCAGGTCAGAGTCGGCTGTCTGCCCAACGCCGCCTGCACTGTTAGTCTGCCCAGCACCGTCTGAGCCATCTGTCTGCCCAGCACCGTCTGAGCCATCTGTCTGCCCAGCACCGTCTGAGCCATCTGTCTGCCCAGCGCCGTCTGAGCCATCCGTCTGTCCAGCGCCGTCTGAGCCATCTGTCTGCCCAGCGCCGTCTGAGCCATCCGTCTGCCCAGCGCCGTCTGAGCCATCCGTCTGCCCAGCGCCGTCTGAGCCATCCGTCTGCCCAACGTCGTCTGAGCCATCCGTCTGCCCAGCGCCTTCTGAGCCATCCGTCTGCCCCGAGCCATTAGAGCCGCCCGTCTGGCCCGAGCCATTAGAGCCGTCCGTCAGTCAGGAGCCGCTAGAGCTGTCCGTCAGTCAGGAGCCGCCAGAGCCGCCAGCCAGTCAGGAGCTGCCAGAGCCGCCAGCCAGTCAGGAGCTGCCAGAGCCGCCAGCCAGTCAGGAGCTGCCAGAGCCGCCAGCCAGTCAGGAGCTGCCAGAGCCGCCAGCCAGTCAGGAGCTGCCAGAGCCGCCAGCCAGTCAGGAGCTGCCCTCCAGTCATGAGCTGCCCTACAGTCATGAGCTGCCCTCCAGTCATGAGCTGCCCTCCAGTCATGAGCTGCCCTACAGTCATGAGCTGCCCTACAGTCATGAGCTGCCCTACAGTCATGAGCTGCCCTCCAGTCATGAGCTGCCACTCAGTCATGAGCTGCCACTCAGTCCGGAGCTGCCACTCAGTCCGGAGCTGCCACTCAGTCCGGAGCTGCCACTCAGTCCGGAGCTGCCACCCAGTCCGGAGCTGCCACCCAGTCCGGAGCTGCCACCCAGTCCGGAGCTGCCATTAGTACAGAGTTGTCCCTCTGTCCTAAGCTACCTCTCTGTCCGGAGCTACCTCTCTGTCCGGAGCTACCTCTCTGTCCTGAGCTACCTCTCTGTCCTGAGCTACCTCTCTGTCCTGAGCTACCTCTCTGTCCTGAGCTGTCTCCTCTATGTAGGAGGGGCCTTAGTGAAGGTTCCTGGACCATGGTCGGGGGCGAGGGTCGCCACTCAAAGGACGCTAAGGAGGGGGACAAAGACAGTGGTGGAGTGGTGTCCTCGTCCACCGCCGGAGCCGCCACCGCGGACAGATGCCCACCCAGACCCTCCCCTTGAGTTGTAGGGGTGCGCCCGGAGTTCGCACCTTGAGGGGGGGGTTCTGTCACGTTCCTGACCTGTTTTCTGTTGTTTGGTATGTGTTTATTGGTCAGGGCGTGAGTTTTGGGTGGGCAGTCTATGTTTTCTGTTTCTATGTTGGTTTTGGGTTGCCTGGTATGGCTCTCAATTAGAGGCAGGTGTTTGACGTTTCCTCTGATTGAGAGTCATATTAAGGTAGGTTGTTCTCACTGTTTGTTTGTGGGTGGTTGTCTTCCGTGTCAGTACATGTTACCACACGGGACTGTTTCGGTTTGTCTGTTCCTGTTCGTGTGTTCTTCGTTTCATGTAAGTTCGTAAGTTTAGGTCTGTTTAGTTCGTTTTGTTATTTTGTTTTCTAAAGTGTTATTTTGTGTTTCGTCGTTTGTCTAATAAATCATTATGTCCACATACCTCGCTGCGTGTTGGTCTGATCCATGCTCCTCCTCATCCGAGGAGGAGGAATATGACGACGATCGTTACAACAGGGGTGGGGGACGGGCTAGTAGTCTCTCTCACTGCCCTGGGGGACGGGACAGGGGTGGGGGATGGGCTAATAGTCTCTCTCACTGCCCTGGGGACGGGACAGGGGTGGGGGACGGGCTAGTTGTCTCTCTCACTGCCCTGGGGGACGGGACAGGGGTGGGGGATGGGCTAGTAGTCTCTCTCACTGCCCTGGGGGACGGGACAGGGGTGGGGGACGGGCTAGTAGTCTCTCTTAGCTCAGTTAGTCCTTTGTGTGTCAGAGAGCAGATGTCCCTTCAGGGCTCTCAGGCTGGCGCCGCTGTGTGTGTGGTTCTGTGTTTCTTTTTGTGAGTTTGTGTTAGGTGTGCCGCTGTGTGTGTGTATGTGTGTCACACTGATTTCCATCTCGGTTCCGCCATCTGCCTGCAGGTATAATGAGCTGTAATATCCACAGGGGTCTGCTCTCTCTCTCTCACACACACACACACACACTCACACTCACACTCACACTCACACTCACACTCACACTCACACTCACACTCACACACACTAACACATCTGGATCCACCAGAGGGCTAGATGGGATTGTATAACTTAAAACGTAAATGCTAAATCATCTCTGATTAAAGAGTGAGGGAGAGCCAGAGACCGGTTAGCAGCTTGAATGAGAGAGCACAGCATCAGTATCAAAGTTTATTGGTCGTGTACACGATTTACCAGGTGTTAAGGCGGGTGCAGCGAAATGCTTATGTTACTAGCTCCTGATAACGCAGTAAAATGTCAAACAAGTACACAAATATTAAAAAATATGAAAATGTAACAAAAACACAAATCAAGAAATGTTGGAATGAATCCAATGATCAACCCAAGTAACACTGTAACTGTAATCCGAATGCAATCTGTACGTATGTACACCTGATGATGATTGTAAACTACATATGTTAGGAATTATATGTACAGCAGTAGAAATATCAGAGTGAGCTATGTCAAGAATCCGGTATATAAATACATATGCAGTGTATATAAACAGTGTAACTATAATACATTGTACAGTAGAAGTATCAGCCAGGCAGATAGGGAGAGGAGGAGGAGAGTGAGAACAACATAGAAGTGATAATAGGGTGCTGACAAGCAGCTTGGCTAACGAAAGAGAAAACCATAAGACAATGTGAGAGAAAAAGGGCAGAAAGAGTGCGGAGAGAGTGAAGAAGTAAATTGTGAGTGAAAATGCAGAGATTTTGGTGAGTGAGAGGAGGAGTGTGAAAAAGAAAGCCAGAGAGAGAGGAGAGGATGATTCAGAGGCCCTTATTTAACAGTACAGCCTCCACGTCATGTGGGCTGCAGTCAGTGACACACACACACACACACACACATACACACACACACACATACATACACACACACATACACACACACACACATACATACACACACACCACCTGTATGTGGTTACTCCATTAGCAGGAAGCGAGATGTCTCATATTGAATAGCTCAGACCCATTTCCTGCAGTGGCATGTCATCCTTTCTCCACCTCTTTATTTCCCTCCCTCATTCTCTCCCTCCCTCGGTCTCCTATGTTCAAATTTGAGATAATTTTACTGTGTTTTTATAGCAATGTGTCGAAGACTTCATGTGGGCTGCAAAAAAAATTACTTAAAAGATGGCTTGGGATAAGTTATTAAGAGTACACACACACACACACACACACACACACACACACACACACACACACACACACACACACACACACACACACACACACACACACACACACACACACACAGTGTTTTACAGGCAGTATGGCTCATGCCTTCATCTGTAGTGTTGTATTATGAATGTGCCCCCTGCTGAGACCCTACATCACCCTGTCCTCTCTTCTCTACTGAGGTTGTGTTCTCTTATCTCCCCTCTTTCCTCTCTTTCTCCGTTACCCCCTCTCTCCCCCCTCAACTCTCCTGATTTCTGTATCCAGTAACTCTTCTCCTCTATGTTCCTCTCTTTCTCCGTTACCCCCTCTCTCCCCCCTCAACTCTCCTGATTTCTGTATCCAGTAACTCTTCTCCCCTCTTTCCTCTCTTTCTCCGTTACCCCCTCTCTCCCCCTCAACTCTCCTAATTTCTGTATCCAGTAACTCTTCTCCCCTCTTTCCTCTCTTTCTCCGTTACCCCCTCTCTCCCCCTCAACTCTCCTGATTTCTGTATCCTGTAAACTCTTCTCCCCTCTTTCCTCTCTTTCTCCGTTACCCCCTCTCTCCCCCTCAACTCTCCTGATTTCTGTATCCTGTAAACTCTTCTCCCCTCTTTCCTCTCTTTCTCCGTTACCCCCTCTCTCCCCCTCAACTCTCCTGATTTCTGTATCCTGTAAACTCTTCTCCCCTCTTTCCTCTCTTTCTCCGTTACCCCCTCTCTCCCCCTCAACTCTCCTGATTTCTGTATCCTGTAAACTCTTCTCCCCTCTTTCCTCTCTTTCTCCGTTACCCCATCTCTCCCCCCTCAACTCTCCTGATTTCTGTATCCAGTAACTCTTCTCCCCTCTCTCTCGCTCTCTCTCATCTGTACACACAGTCATGTTTGAGGTTGTGTTTCTCTTCACAGCTCTAGTGATGGGGGATTCCAAGTGTGTTCAATGTTAAAAGCTCTCTAGTCTCCTGTGATAGAAGAAAGTGTGTGTATGTGTGTCAGACCCAGACAGACAGACAGACAGACAGACAGACAGACAGACAGACAGACAGACAGACAGACAGACAGACAGACAGACAGACAGACAGACAGACAGACAGACAGACACCCACCGAGAGGGAGACAGACAGACAACCACCCACCGAGAGGGAGACAGACAGACAACCACCCACCGAGAGGGAGACAGACAGACAACCACCCACCGAGAGGGAGACAGACAGACAGACTGAGATGGGGAGAGAGACACATCAAGGGAGACGGAGGGAGAGAGACGCATCGAGAGAGACGGAGGGAGAGAGACGGAGGGAGAGAGACGGAGGGAGAGAGACGCATCGAGAGAGACGGAGGGAGAGAGACGGAGGGAGAGAGACGCATCGAGAGAGACGGAGGGAGAGAGACGCATCGAGAGAGACGGAGGGAGAGAGACGCATCAAGAGAGACGGAGGGAGAGAGACGCATCAAGAGAGACGGAGGGAGAGAGACGCATCAAGAGAGACGGAGGGAGAGAGACGCATCAAGAGAGACAGAGGGAGTGCGACGCATCAAGAGAGACGGAGGGAGTGCGACGCATCAAGAGAGACGGAGGGAGTGCGACGCATCAAGAGAGACGGAGGGAGTGCGACGCATCAAGAGAGACGGAGGGAGTGCGACTCATCAGGAGAGACTGAGGGAGTGCGACGCATCAAGAGAGACGGAGGGAGAGAGACGCATCAAGGGAGACGGAGGGAGTGCGACGCATCAAGAGAGACAGAGGGAGAGAGACGCATCAAGAGAGACAGAGGGAGAGAGATGCATCAAGAGAGACGGAGGGAGAAAGACGCATCAAGAGAGACGGAGGGAGAGAGACGCATCAAGAGAGACGGAGCGAGAGAGACGCATCAAGAGAGACGGAGGGAGAGAGACGCATCAAGGGAGACGGAGGGAGAGAGACACATCAAGATAGACGGAGCGAGAGCGACGCATCAAGGGAGACGGAGGGAGTGTGACGCATCAAGGGAGACGGAGGGAGTGCGACGCATCAAGAGAGACGGAGGGAGTGCGACGCATCAAGAGAGACGGAGGGAGAGAGATAAATCAAGAGAGACGGAGGGAGAGAGACCTATCAAGAGAGACGGAGGGAGAGAGACAGAGGGTGAGAGACACATCAAGAGAGACGGAGGGAGAGAGACGCATCAAGAGAGACGGAGGGAGAGAGATGCATCAAGAGAGACGGAGGGAGAGAGATAAATCAAGAGAGACGGAGGGAGAGAGATAAATCAAGAGAGACGGAGGGAGAGAGACGCATCAAGAGAGACAGAGGGAGAGAGACAGAGGGAGAGAGACACATCAAGAGAGACGGAGGGAGAGAGACGCATCAAGAGAGACGGAGGGAGAGAGAACGTTCACTCAACCTCTAAAGCAGTCTTTGCACTTCCAGCTGTGAGGCTCAACATCTCTCAGGGCATCCTGCTGTGTGTGCATGAGGAACACTCATCATCCTCTTCCTCAATCTTCTCTTCATCTTCTCTTTGATCTTCGTCACCATCTGCATCATCATCCTCGTTCGCCCTCTCCTCCCTCCTTGCTAACCCTCAGAATGTATTCATCCCTCTCTCACCACTTGCTCTTAGCCTCAGTGGGAGGAGGAGGAAGAGGTAAGACAGAGAGAGGATACATTTGTCCATTCCTCTGGTCATCACTGGATTCATATACAATTCCTGTACACACACACACACACACACACACACACACACACACACACACACACACACACACACACACACACACACACACACACACACACACACACACACACACACACACACACACACACACACACAGCAACACACACACACACACACTCTTACAGTAGAGTTGAAGTATCACCCATCTTCTCCATTTTCCTCTCAGCAGTAATCTCCATTTCTCACAGAGCAATTACTGCCAATGAGCCTTCCGTGTCCTCGGCCATTCTCCTTCTCTTATAGTGATGTTCTGTAATGTCTGTTTGCCCCTCTTCACATTTCAATGCCTATAGATGGTTATCAACAAAATGTCACAATAAGGTTCAGAGCGTTCGATTTGCCTGCTTGGGGGCAAGGAGACTCCCAGCTCTGCTAAAACCATTGACAACTGCGTGCCGTTTTCAAGGGATTGTTAAATAAGTGTTAACTATTTGGTTGTAATATCGTCACCTCATGAAGAGCATAGTCACAACTACACATGTCCCATTATTCCATGCAAAACAATTGCTCACATTTAGCTCTATCATCAGAGATATACATCTAGTAACTGTTTAGCTCTATCATCAGAGATATACAGCTAGTAACTGTTTAGCTCTATCATCAGAGATATACATCTAGTAACTGTTTAGCTCTATCATCAGAGATATACAGCTAGTAACTGTTTAGCTCTATCATCAGAGATATACATCTAGTAACTGTTTAGCTCTATCATCAGAGATATACAGCTAGTAACTGCATGCTTTTCATGGTCAGTAAACATAAGTTGATCATGTCATTTCAGAGGGTAGCCTCATGATATCTCTCCATATAGGCCACCATTAATTGGATATTTGAGGAATATTAAATAAAATAACTGTACCTTACAAGTATGAGTTGTTTAGGTCCATTTCCCATCCTTCGTTGGTTCTGCCTGTCAAGCAGCAGAAGGGCACATTTGCCGATGTACTATTACAGTAGCTGATAATGTTTACTTTACGTTGTACAGTTGGCTAAACATATAGCGTAGTAGTAGTATAAGTAGACCTAATGTACTTTTTTCTCCAACCAGTCGTGGCCAAAAGTTTCCACAAAGTTTGCTGCTTCAGTGTCTTTAGATATTTTTGTCAGATGTTACTATGGAAAACTGAAGTATAATTACAAGCATTTCATAAGTGGCAAAGGCTTTTATTGACAATTACATGAAGTTGATGCAAAGAGTCAATATTTGCAGTGTTGACCCTTCTTTTTCAAGACCTCTGCAATCCGCCCTGGCATGCTTTCAATTTACTTCTGCGCCACATCCTGACTGATGGCAGCCCAGTTTGTCAGAATTTGTTTTTTTTTGTTTGTCCACCCGCCTCATGAGGATTGACCACAAGTTCTCAATAAGATTAAGGTCTGGGGAGTTTCCTGGCCATGGACCCAAAATATCGATGTTTTCTTCCCCGAGCCCCTTAGTTATCACTTTTGCCTTATGTCAAGGTGCTCCATCATGCTGGAAAAGGCATTGTTCGTCACCAAACTGTTCCTGGTTGGTTGGGAGAAGTTGCTCTCGGAGTATGTGTTGGTACCATTCTTTATTCATGGCTGTGTTCTTAGGCAAAATTATGAGTGAGCCCACTCCCTTGGCTGAGAAGCAGCCCCACACATGAATGGTCTCAGGATGCTTTACTGTTGGCATGACACAGGACTGATGGTAGCGCTCACCTTGTCTTCTCCGGACAAGCTTTTTTCCGGATGCCCCAAACAATCGGAAAAGGGATTCATCAGAGAAAATGACTTTACCCCAGGCCTCAGCTGTCCAATCCCTGTACCTTTTGCAGAATATCAGTCTGTCCCTGATGTTTTTCCTGGAGAGAAGTGGCTTCTTTGCTGTCCTTCTTGACACCAGGCCATCCTCCAAAAGTCTTCGCCTCACTGTGCGTGCAGATGAACTCACACCTGCCTGCTGCCATTCCTGAGCAAGCTCTGTACAGGTGGTGCCCCGATCCCGATCCCGCAGCTGAATCAACTTTAGGAGATGGTCCTGGCGCTTGCTGGACTTTATTGGGCGCCCTGTAGCCTTCTTCACAACAATTGAACCGCTCTCCTTGAAGTTCTTGATGATCTGATAAATGGTTGATTTAGGTGCAATCTTACTGGCAGCAATATCCTTGCCTGTGAAGCCCTTTTTGTGCAAAGCAATGATAACGGCACGTGTGTCCTTGCAGGTAACCATGGTTGACAGAGGAAGAATAATGATTCCAAGCACCACCCTCCTTTTGAAGCTTCCAGTCTGTTATTTGAACTCAATCAGAATGACAGAGTGATCTCCAGCCTTGTCCTCGTCAACACTCACACCTGTGTTAACGAGAGAATCACTGACATGATGTCAGCTGGTCCTTTTGTGGCAGGGCTGAAATGCAGTGGAAATGTTTGTTGGGGATTCAGTTCATTTGCATGGCAAAGAGGGACTTTGCAATTAATTGCGATTCGTCTGATCACTCTTCATAACATTCTGGAGTATATGCAAATTGCCATCATACAAACTGAGGCAGCAGACTTTGTGAAAATGTATATTTGTGTCATTCTCAAAACTTTTGGCCACAACTGTAGGCCTACCTATCGAAGTTACCTAACATCCCCTTTTCAACACTGTTTAATCACGATTGCTGCTGACAGAAATTATGGGCTACATTGATTGATGGACCATGTAAAATTGGCTAGCTAGCTAACAACTGATCACGTCAATATGGCTAGTTAACAAGCTAACTTTCAGGGGATAACCTAGAGGGCTATATATTGTTTGTGTGTATGTGTATATATATGTGTGTATGTGTGTGTGTGTATATATATATATATACATGTGTGTGTGTGTGTATGTATATATATATATATATATATATATATATATATATATATTATATATATAGTTGAAGTCGGAAGTTTACATACACTTAGGTTGGAGTCATTAAAACTAGTATTTCAATCACTCCACACATTTCTTGTTAACAAACTATAGGTTTGGCAAGTCGGATAGGACATCTACTTTGTAAATGACACAAATAATTTTTCCAACAATTGTTTACAGACAGATTATTTCACTTGTAATTCACTGTATGACAATTCCAGTGGGTTAGATGTTTACATACCTTTAAACAGCTTGGAAAATGATGTCATGGTTTTAGAAGCTTCTGATAGGCTAATTGACATCATTTGAGTCATTTGGAGGTGTACCGGTGGATGTATTTCAAGGCCTACCTTCAAACTCAATGCCTCTTTGCTTGACATCATGAGAAAATCAAAAGAAATCAGCCAAGACCTCAGAAAAAAACAATTGTAGACCTCTCCACAAGTCTGGTTCATCCTTGGGAGCAATTTCCAAACACCTGAAGGTACCACGTTCATCTGTACAAACAATAGTACGCAAGTATAAGCACCATGGGACCACACAGCCATCATACCGCTCAGGAAGGAGACGCGTTCTGTCTCCTAGAGATGAATGTACTTTGGTGCAAAAAGTGCAAATCAATCCCAGAACAACAGCAAAGGACCTTGTGAAGATGCTGGAGGAAACAGGTACAAAAGTATCTATATCCACAGTAAAATGAGTCCTATATTGACATAACCTGAAAGGCCGCTCAGCAAGGAAGAAGCCAGTGCTCCAAAACCGCCATAAAAAAAGGCAGACTACGGTTTGCAACTGCACATGGATACAAAGATCATACTTTTTGGAGAAATGTCCTCTGGTCTGATGAAACAAAAATGTAACTGTTTGGCCATAATGACCATTGTTATGTTTGGAGAGAAAATGGGGAGGCTTGCAAGCCGAAGAACACCATCCCAACCGTGAAGCACGTGGGTGGCAGCATCATGTTGTGGGGGTGCTTTGCTGCAGGAGGGACTGGTGCACTTCACAAAATAGATGGCTGCATGAGGAAGGGAAATTATGTGGATATATTGAAGCAACATCTTCTCAAGGAAGTTAAAACTTGGTCGCAAATGGGTCTTCCAACTGGACAATGACCCCAAGCATTCTTCCAAAGTTGTGGCAAAATGGCTTAAGGACAACAGAGTCAAGGTATTGGAGTGACCATCACAAAGTCCTGACCTCAATCCTATAGAAAATTTGTGGGCAGAACTGAAAAAGCGTGTGCGAGCAAGGAGGCCTACAAACCTGACTCAGTTACACCAGCTCTGTCAGGAGAAATGGGCCAAAATTCACCCAACTTATTGTGGGAAGCTTGTGGAAGGCTACCTGAAACGTTTGACCCAAGTTAAACCATTTAAAGGCAATTCTACCGAATACTAATTGAGTGTATGTAAACTTCTGACCCACTGGGAATGTGATGAAAGAAATATGAGCTGAAATAAATAATTCTCTCTACTATTATTCTGACTTTTCACATTCTTAAAATAAAGTGGTGATCCTAACTGACCTAAAACTGACCTAAAACTAGGATTAAATGTCAGGAATTGTGAAAAACTGAGTTTAAATGTATTTGGCTAAGGTGTATGTAAACTTCCGACTTCAACTGTATATATATATTACTACAAGTCAAAAGTTTGGACACACCTACTCATTCCAAGATTTTTCTTTATTTTTACTATTTTCTACCATTGTAGATTAATAGTGAAGACATCAAAACTATGAAATAACACATGGAATCATGTAGTAACTAAAAAAGTGTTCAACAAATCTAAATATATTTGTATATTTGGGTGCCAGGCACAGCCAATCCGAATGAGTTTATCACCACCAAATTGCTTAATTACAGACAGAAATACTCCTCAGTTTCATCAGCTGTCCAGTTGGCTGGTCTCAGACAATCCTGCAGGTGAAGAAGCCAGATGTGGAGGTCCTGGACTGGCGTGGTTACACTACTACTCATTCAAGGGTTTTTCTTTATTTTTGCTATTTTCTACATTGTAGAATAATAGTGAAGACATCAAAGCTATGACATAACTCATATGGATCATGTAGTAACCAAAAAAGGGAGATTCTTCAAAGTAGTCACCCTTTGCCTTGATGACAGCTTTACACGCTCTTGGCATTCTCTCAACCAGCTTCATGAGGTAGTCACCTGGAATGCATTTCAATTGCCTTGTTAAAAGTTAATTCATGGAATTTCTTTCCTTCTTAATGGATTTGAGCCAATCAGTTGTGTTGTGACAAAATAGGGGTGGTATACAGAAGATAGCCCTATTTGGTAAAAGACGAAGTCCATATTATGGCAAGAACAGCTCAAATAAGCAGAGAGACAGTCCATCATTACTTTAAGACATGAAGGTCAATACGGAAAATGTCAATATCTTTGAAAGTTTCTTCAAGTGCATTTGCAAAAACCATCAAGCACTTTGATGAAACTGGCTCTCATGAGGACCGCCACAGGAAAGCAAGACCCAGAGTTACCTCTGCTGCAGAGGATAAGTTCATTAGTTAACTGCACCTCAGATTGCAGCCCAAAAAAATCCTTCACAGAGTTCAAGTAACAGACACATCTCAACTGTCACGTTCCTGACCTGTTTTCCTTGTTTTTGTATGTGTTTAGTTGGTCAGGGCGTGAGTTGGGGTGGGCATTCTATGTATTGTGTTTCTATGTTGGGTTTAATGTGTTGCCTGATATGGTTCTCAATTAGAGGCAGGTGTTTGACGTTTCCTCTGATTGAGAACCATATTAAGGTAGGCTGTTCTCACTGTTTGTTTGTGGGTGATTGTTGCTGTGTCTGTGTCTGTGCACCACACGGTACTGTCTCGTTCGTTCACGTCGTTTATTTGTTTTGTATTTTGTCAGTGTTCTGTTTTGGTTGGATCTTCATTAAATTTCATTATGTATTCAGCACCCGCTGCGCATTGGTCCGCTAAATCACCTATAGACGATCGTTACATCAACATCAACTTTTCAGAGGGGACTGCGCGAATCAGGCCTTCATGGTCGAATTGCTGCAAAGAAACTACTAAAGGACACCAATAAGAAGAAGAGACTTGCTTGGACCAAGAAACACAAGCAATGGACATTAGACTGGTGGAAATCTGTCCTTTTGGTCTGATGAGTCCACATTTTAGATTTTTTGTTCCACCCGCTGTATTGTGACATTTTATTGATAACAACCTATTGACGGTAACTTAATGTATGGATTATTACTAATACTTGTGTGTCAGTGGGCACTTAGTGACTCAGTGCTGCCATTAAGTCTTGTAATATGCAGTTCCCATTACAAAAAATCTGATAATGAGGGTTGACCATCACAGTCCATAGGAAAACACACACACACACACACGTTATTTTAATCTACTCCTTCTGTTCTTGTTCAAAAAGAGAATTTCTTAAGTGTAACTTCAATGGTTAAATAAAGGTTTGATGTTAGGATAGGGGGTTTGAACTTGACATTCCAGATCACACTGCTCAAGTTATCATCTTTACCTCTCTTTCTGTCTCTCCATTTCTCTTTTCCTCCCTCGTTTATCTGGCCATGTCACACCTCTCTCTGATGTTGTGGGACTCTTCATGAAAGGCCGGCCAGAGGGACCAGCGACAACACTTCAGAGAGAGAAATGTGAGAGAGGGGGATGGGATAGAAGAGAGATGGAGAGAGGAGGATGAGGGAGATGGGGTGAAAGTGATGCAGAGATGGTGATGAGGGAGAGGGGGTGGAAGAGAGATGGGTCAGAATAACAAGAGGGGAGAAAGCAAGGGGGAGGGGAGAGATTCCAGTCCACACACCCACTGTTATTTAACGCGCCTGGTGACACCTTTTGAAAATCTGGTGGGTGGCAAATAAAACCATATAATTTCAACCAGCGGATGTAAGCATGTTGTGATTGTAGCCTGTTTCTAGACTGCTCATCATAGTACTATATCTTACTTAAGAGAAAACAAGTCCACTACTAGCAGCAGTAGTATGGGCTTGGCCAGGTGCCTGTCCTTGAATTATCTCCCAGATTTAGGCCAAGTCCACACTCCTGTAGTGTATGTGCGCAGGCATGCACATCGTGCATGTGTCCATCGCCTCATCCTTAATCTTACTCAGATTGAGGTCAAAGAGCGACTGGGAGAATCTCAAGGAGATCACATCTGTGTTTACCAGGGCTGCACGATATGGGCAGAAAAATTGAATTGACATTTTTTTTTAAACCATATATTGTGACCACGATTTTAATTACGATAATAGATCAAAACACTTGGGTAAACTGTTGGAATCATAAAAATACATAAATAATTTTAATTTGTCGGTTGAAATACAGTGGGCACTTGGAATGCAGTTTTGTTTGGCATGACAATTAATTAAAAGTAAGGATGGAGATGGTTGTGACAGAGTAGTAACCAAAGTGTTGGTCAGTGTTTCCCATGGGACCCTTATTATACTGAACAAAAATATAAACTAAACATGCAACAATTTTAACAATTTTACTGAGTTACTGTTCATATAAGGAAATCAGGCAGTTTAAATAAATTCATTAGGCCGTAATCTATAGATTTCACATGACTGGGCAGGGGCGCAGACATGGGTGCCAATCCGAATGAGTTTATCACCACAAAAGGGCTTTATTACAGACAGAAATATTCCTCAGTTTCATCAGCTGTCCGGTTGGCTGGTCTCAGACGATCCTGCAGGTGAAGAAGCCAGATGTGGAGGTCCTGGACTGGCGTGGTTACACTACTACTCATTCAAGGGTTTTTCTTTATTTTTGCTATTTTCTACATTGTAGAATAATAGTGAAGACATCAAAGCTATGAAATAACTCAAATGGTTCATGTAGTAACCAAAAAAGGGAGATTCTTCAAATAGCCACTCTTTGCCTTGATGACAGCTTTACACACTCTTGGCATTCTCTCAACCAGCTTCATGAGGTAATCACCTGGAATGCATTTCAATTAACAGGTGTGCTAATTTTGTTCATTTGTGGAATTTCTTTCCTTCTTAATGCGTTTGAGCCAATCAGTTGTGTTGTGACTGTTGTAACTTTAATGGGTTACTGAGTTCATCTTTAAGTTAATTCATCGAGCTCTATCTAAAGATATTTGTAATTGTATTAGAATTTGTGTACAAATTCTGTACTGGTTAGTATTGAATTAGGCTTTTGACTGCAAGTTCCAGAATGCCTTGCGACAGGAAGTAGAGAGAGAACGCGCTAGTTAAGTGCAATTGACAGGTGATTATGCTGACTCCTTTGCGCTAGCAACTCATTATTCATTGTTCTGTAGAATCTAAAGTTAGTAAATGTAATGTGCACAAGTATTATTACTAAAAGAAGCTTTCATATCAAACCCGACGTCCCGAGTCATTACTTTGAAGATAGTTATTCTATAGTGACAAGGTAGTGGTGGTATACAGAAGATAGCCCCAATTGGTAAAAGACCAGGTCCATATTATGACAAGAACTGCTCAAATAAGCAAAGAGACAGTCCATCATTACGACAGTCCATCATTACTTTAAGACATGAAGGTCAGTCAATACGGAAAATTTCAAGAACTTTGAAAGTTTGTTCAAGTGCAGTCACAAAAACCATCAAGCGCTATGATGAAACTGGCTCTCATGAGGACTGCCACAGGAATGTAAGACCCAGAGTTACCTCTGCTGCAGAGAATAAGTTCATTAGAGTTACCAGTCTCAGAAATTGCAGCCCAAGTAAATGCTTCACAGAGTTCAAGTAACAGACACACCTCAACATCAACTGTTCAGAGGAGAATCAGGCCTTCATTGTCGAATTGCTGCAAAGAAACCACTACTAACGGACACAAATAAGAAGAAGAGACTTAATTGGGCTAAGAAAAACGAGCAATGGCCCATAGACCGGTGGAAATTTGTCCTTTGGTCTGATGAGTCCAAATTTGAGATTTTTGGTTCCAACCGCCATGTCTTTGTGAGACGCTGCGTGGGTGAACGGAGGATCTCCGGATGTTTATTTCCCACCGTAAAGCATGGAGGAGGAGGGGTTATGGTGTGGGGGTGCTTTATTTAGAATTCATGGCACACTTAACCAGCATGGCCAGCGATAGGCCATCCCATCTGGTTTTGGCTTAGTGGGACTATCATTTGTTTTTCAACAGGACAATGACCCAGCATACCTCCAGGTTGTGTAAGGGATATTCAACCAAGAAGGAGAGTGATGGAGTGCTGCATCAGATGAACTGGCCTCCACAATCACCCGACCTCAACCAAATTGAGATGGTTTGGGATGAGTCGGACCGCAGAGTGAAGGAAAAGCAGCCAACAAGTGCTGAGCATATGTGGGAACTCCTTCAAGACTGTTGGAAAAGCATTCCAGGTGAAGCTGTGTGCAAATGTGTCATCAAGGCAAAGGGTGGCTATTTAATGAATCTCAAATGTAAAATATATTTGATTTGTTTAACACTTTTTTTGGTTACTACATGATTCCATGTGTTATTTCATAGTTTTGATGTCTTCACTATTATTCTACAATGTAGAAAATAGTAAAAATAAAGAAAAACCCTTGAATAAGTAAATGTTCTAAAACTTTTTACCTCTAGTGTACACGTGGTCTGCGGTTGTGAGGCCGGTTGGACATACTACCATATTCTCTAAAACAGCGTTTGAGGCGGCTTATTTTTTTAAATATATTTCACCTTTATTTAACCAGGTAGGCCAGTTGAGAACAACTTCTCATTTACAACTGCAACCTGGCCAAGATAAAGCTAAGCAGTGCGACAAAAACAACAACACAGAGTTACTTACACATGGGATAAACAAATGTACAGTCAATAACACAATAGAAAAATCTATGTACAGTGTGTGCAAATGTAGTAAGATTAGGGAGGTAAGGCAATAAATAGGCCATAGAGGTGAAATAATTACAATTTGGCATTAACACTGGTGTGATAGATGTGCAGATGATGATGTGCAGGTAGAGATACTGGGGTGCAAAAGAGCAAAAAATAAATAACAATATGGGGATGAGGTAGTTGGGTGTGCTATTTACAGATTGGCTGTGTACAGGTACAGTGATCGGTAAGCTGCTCTGACAGTTGATGCTTATAGTTAGAGAGGGAGATATAATTCTCCAGCTTCAGTGATTTTTGCAATTCGTTACAGTCATTAGCAGCAGAGAACTGGAAGGAAAGGCGGCCAAAGAAGTGTTGGCTTTGGGGATGACCAGTGAAATATACCTGCTGGAGCACGTGCTACGGGTGGATGTTGCTATGGTGACCAGTAAGCTGAGATAAGGTGGGGCTTTTCCTAGCAAAGACTTATTGATGACCTGGAGCCAGTGGGTTTGGTGATGAATATGTTGCGAGGGCCAGCCAACGAGAGCATACAGGTCGCAATGGTGGGTAGTATATGGGGCTTTGGTGACAAAACGGATGGCACTGTGATAGACGACATCCAATTTGCTGAGTAGAGTGTTGGAGGCTATTTTGTAAATGACATCACCGAAGTCAAGGATCGGTAGGATAGTCAGTTTTACGAGGGTATGTTTGGCGGCGTAAGTGAAGGAGGCTTTGTTGCGAAATAGGAAGCCGATTGGACATGCTTAATGTGAGTCTGGATGGAGAGTTTACAGTCTAACCAGACACCTAGGTATTTGTAGTTGTCCACATATTCTAAGTCAGAACCGTCCAGAGTAGAGATGCTAGTCGGGCGGGCGGGTGTGGGCAGCAATCGGTTGAAGTGCATGCATTTAGTTTTACTCAGATAGACCAACTAACTAGCGTTTTGCAAAACACAAAGTGGATTTAACTTCTTTAGGGAAACAGCCCTAATGTTGGAAACAAACATCATTATGTTGCCATCCAGAGTCACATTAGTTATTTTCCAAGCTATAGCACACAATATTTTACATACAGCAGGTTTGTAAAGGACCACAGAGTTTGTTCTGTTTCGTACAGCCCTAATCGGACCCTCACACCATGACCCCAGTGGGTCATGTCTGATTGGTTAAATGCATTCCAGAAAGGATTTGATTGGCCTTGGGGACAGTAGAGTAGGTGGAGGTATATTTTTTTCGGTGTCATGCCATCCCAGCTGTTTTGTGCCAACCCAGTGGATGTAGAGAAGAGAAGCAAGTTTCTGTTTTGCAGTTATTCAGAGTGTTTGGGTGGTTCAGGGGGAGGGGGACTAGGGAGAGGGGGATCAGGTGGGGGATATATGGGAGGTGTAGGCTGTTTTAGGGGTGACCTCGGTAGTGTAGAGTGGGTGGGTTGCTATGGCAACATGGGGCTTTAGCATAGGAGGGTTGTTGTGGAATGAGTAGGCTCTCTTCTTTTTCTCTCTCTTTTTACCCCTCTCTCCTGTGCTAGAAATCTCTCTTCCTCCCTTTTTCCCGCCCTCGTATTGATTGGGCTAGTAGTGTGGTCTCTCCGTGTATGAGAGGTGATCTCTACTAGGCTTTTTACTCACCAAATGAGGCCTCCGTCATGCCTTTGAACCTTCTCTCCCTACATAGGGCATTTCAGATTCTGTCTGAACGCTATGTATCACATGCATGATATGGAGACTCCCATATCAAGCCTCCATCATTCAGACTCAGAGACTCTTCATAAGAGACTTTCCCCTTAGTGACAGGGATTGCCTATAACTCATTTAATAGTAAAGTGTGATCAAACACACATCCTTTAGTGGGGTGAAAAAAGTTGGTGTAAAAGAAATGGAGCCCACGCAGTCATAAGCTCCAACCCGCAACTTTATGAATAAACACACAGCGTTTTCATCCTGCAGGGATGTCTGTCAGGTCGTTTCACCGGGAGTGTACCACACCCATATTGATAGACATAAGACAAGCGCCAATTAAGGCAGTCTGTACATATTTAAGTTGAAAAGGGCAACACAAAAACAATAATATATACACTGAGTAAATAAAAAGCTAATATTGAGTTGCACCCCCCTTTTGCCCTCAGAACAGCCTCAATTCGTCGGGGCGTGGACTCCACAAGGTGTCGAAAGCATTCCACAGGGATCCTGGCCCATATTGACTCCAATGCTTTCCACAGTTGTGACAAGTTGGATGGATGCTCTTTGGGTGGTGGACCATTCTTGATACACACAGGAAACTGTTGAGAGTGAAAACCCAGCAGCGTTGCAGTTCTTGACACAAACCATACCACACCCCGTTAAAAGGCACTTAAATATTTAGTCTTGCACATTCACCCTCTAAATTGCACACATACACAATTCATGTCTCAATTGTCTCAAAGCTTCAAAATCCTTCTTTAACCTGTCTCCTCCCCTTCATCTACACTGATAGAAGTGGATTTAACAAGTGACATCAATAAGGGATCATAGCTTTCACCAGGTCAGTCTGTCATGGAAAGCGCCGATGTTCTTCATGTTTTGTACACGCCGTGTATATACTATGTTATGACTGTATAACCAGTGGTGGAGCTTTTGAGTGTGTGGGCTCTATTTCTTTGATATTGTAACTAATTAATTGTTCATTCAGATCAATTTGAACCAATTTCAGTTTAATTCAAAGTCATTTCAGTTCAATACAACCCAAATCTCGATACTGGTATGCTAAATATTGCATTCCATTTTTGGAGTTACATAGCCACAATTTCAGTGGGATTGAAATCAAACAAATTCCTGTATTTCCTGTGGTCTTTCATCTTTCGTCTCTCTCTCATGTTGTCATTCTTCCCAGTGTCTTGATAAACTGCAGTAACCTGATGTTGAACACAGATCCTCCTCCTCTTCTATGTCTTTTCTCTGATCTCTTTGTTCTCTCATTTCATTAGTGGTGGCTGTCTCTGTTGTTCCTGATATCTCTCTGAATCTCAATCTACACACACATACACACACACGCCCGCGCACGCACACTTACAAAGCGAAAGAGATTGGGATCAAGCTGTTTTTAGCATCTGTGCTCAGTCATACCAGGATAACTTCAGGATATATGGATACCACCAGGCTTGAAAATTGCCCATGTGACAACTCAACAATTACAATGTTTAAAATCTACAAACCACTTCAATACCATGCGCCTGGTGCACAATACACTCCAATACCATACATCTTGACAAAGCCCTTGAATGGCCAAGCATCTTAACCAGGGCTTGACAATACCACACTGTATTACTGGAAAGCCTACTCCCAGGTCCTGCATTATTCCATCCTCCATTCATTTGTCCAGAACAGCTAAAAGGATGACTGCTGCTGCTACCCATTGTGTCTTACACACTGATGTCTTTATACAATCTAGGGCTGTGTGTGTGTGTGTGTCTTCGCTGTGGTCTCTGTCATTAGATCTAAACCACATCACAGTCCCCACTGCCCCTAACCGGTTAGATGAGCCTTTTCCCACTGAGATAATAGAACCTGAACAGGATATGAATCCAACTGACAGACATTCAGACAGGATGTATTGACCCTTTACACTGTGGGAATTGGCTATATGGATAGGGCTAAATTAAAATGTTTCTTAAAGAAGAAATATGAAATGCATCAGCATGGTAGGAATTGAAAGGGAACACTTTGGAGATTCTGGGAAAAGTATTAGACCAAAGTTGAGGACCAAACAGTTCACCTGACACAAGACTGAATCTAAACATTACACTTGTTGATTTTATGTGTATTTTGCATTTTCTGTACTTTTTGCCACATTTGTTGATAACGCAGTCTGAGAATACTCTGGATACATTCACTAACATGATAAGAATATTCCTGGAGAATGTGGGGTAGGTGCAACATAAGACAGATCAAGTAAGAGGACTAACTGGTGTCTCCAAGTGGCCACACACCTCTCCAAAGTGTGCACAGTTCCTAAGTCATTTCAATGCAACTATAAGTTGCTGTTTTGAGCTCTCCTAGCTGTGCCATTGAGGAACTAGTGCAAACACACTTGTAGATGTTTTTTGTTTGGAACGCAACCCTGCTTCACCGCCATCACACAATTACTGTTGTTTACGCGATCCAAAAACGGCCCATAAAAAATCGCAATCTGGGTCAGTTTGGCATCATTTGAAAGCTTGTTCTATTGCCAACATGCCTATCTAAGTTATAAAATACGATATTACAGTGTTAGGCTTCACAAGGCGATTCAGAGAAACACACACACACCCTCTTGACTGCTGCTGGGACATGTCATCATCTTCCATCCCAGAATAATCCTGCCGCCCACCGAGCCCTGTATAGAGGGTTTTACCACTTCTCCCTCCCAAACCCGTCATGTCTGTCTGTCTCTCCCGCTTTTCCTCTCTGTTTTTAACCAGAAGAGTTTGTTTGTTTCTGTTGTCAGCTATACATAGTAGCTCATTCTGAAATGTGTTCTCATTCCAAATACATTGTCTGTATATTTTGAGTGTGTGATCTGGTCCCCCTACAGGGAAATGCTCTGTTTGAGGTTCCAGTGTTAGGCTGTCATTTAGGAGAACGTGCCCTGGCTGGTTGAACACTGTGTGTGTGGTGTGTGCGTGCGTGCCCTGTATGTCTGAGAGGGTTATGCTATACGCCAGGGGCAAGTGTCAACTGATGTAATAGAAATATAACAACAATAAGGTCATATAGCAGATGTTTTCATATAAAGCCACTTAAAGTTGACATATGGGAATGAAAGCCACAACTCTGATCCATGCTCCAACCAAACGATGTGCTCCACCTGTGAGTCATCATATGCCATAGAACCACCGATGTGATACTCATCTCTTCTCTCTTCTTCCTCCTCTCCTCCTGCAGTCATCCCCGACTCCCTCGCTGTCACCGCGCCGCCACAGACCCTCTCCCAGGTGGAGGGTGACACGCTCCAGCTCACCTGTGAGGTTTCCCGGGCGACAGAGCAGCACACACACCTGTCTGTGGGTTGGTACCTGCGTTCCTCTGAGGACGCTACCATGTCGCCCCAGGAGATCCTCACTCTGTCCCGAGACTTTGTCCTCCGGGCCGGTGCACCTTACAAACAGAGGATGACTGCAGGAGACCTGAGACTGGATAAGACCAGCGCTACGTCCTACAGGCTGACCATCCACCGGCTGCAGCCTGCTGACCAGGGCTTGCTCTACTGCCAGGCTGCAGAGTGGATCCAGGACCCCGACCGCAGCTGGTTCACCATGACCCGCAAGCAGGCTGATAAGACCCAGCTACGGATACAGCCCATTGGTGAGTAGGGGGAGATGGGAGTGTGGAGGTGTGACACACACACACACACACACACTCTTTTTGAGTGCAGATCACTATCTCCCACTAAGCAAAGGAACAACATTAGCGCATTTAGACCTAACTGTCTTGCTCATAGGCGTGTGAGTCTCAAGTTTGGGGAAGCACATTTTCACCGTCAAAAATATAAAGCATTCATGCATCATCACATTTGCAGACTTATGTAAGACAGATGACTATTCCTAATATCATTAGTAAATTGGATAGTCATTATTTAGTTTAATATAACTCAATCACTGTTCGCAAAAAAGACTGTTCAATGCAGCGCGTGGTAGAGTATTGGCCTTGGCTAGGCTATATCAGATATGTTTCTTCCCCTTTCTTTGCACAGGAAAAATATGGCCTTTTATAAAAACATTTCATGCAATTCTACTACACTTTATATGACTGGAGAGATTAGCAGAATTTTTTTTAAGTGATGAAGATTGTGGCCAAAGCCATTTAGCTAAGGCCAGTTCAGCTGCCTCACTTCAGCCACAATGTTGACCCTTTTGTCTGTGGTGATACAGGACACTTTATTTTTGTCAAGGGCCCAGTCAAGCAATCCCGAACGCAGGGCTTCGGCCAAGTATTTATCAGTGTCCCGTTTATCAGTGTTCCGTTTGTGGAAGTCTTAGTAGATCTCCTATGGTTTTTGCACATATTATGTAAGCAGGCTGGTCCAAGTCATGTGGTTCTCCATTGCCGTTAGGTTTGAAATCGAAATGTGCCTCAATAAGTGATGCTACGTTTTTTTTTGATGCAATGAAAGCCATCTTCTTCACCTCACTCCTCCAATCTACTGTAACAACGAAGAAGGTCAGAAGTGAAGGTCAGAGTAAAAACTCAAAAGGATGACTAGGAAAAGCTCAAACCAAGTTTATTCAACCACTGGGTGAAAAGACAAAGACATGTTTACACAAGCACATATATGTTTACCCTCCTACTAGGAGGAGTCACCTCCTTGCACATCTAGATAGTCAACATATATGTTGCTACTCATGAACTTCATTGGTTCCTCTCACTCACTGGTATAGTCATGGCTCCACCTCCTGCTAGAACCTTTGTGGGCATGCAAGTATATGTGTGTGACAGGACTGTTCCCCCTCACTTCATCTGACCTGACCTCGGACCGAATTCCTCACTCCTCCCTAATCCACGACTGTCCTACCTTATCAGTGGCTGATACCAGACTGTTGCCCTTTGCCTCCTTCCATAGGATCCACTGATTAACTTTCCATACACCTAGTTCTTATCCACCCTCCATTGACCCCAACATATACATTCATTATACATGTAAAGTAATCAATAAGTTCTGGTATGGTAACATGAATAAGTGTATTTCAAGCTAGAATCCAACACCATTCACCGCCACCCTGTAGGCTATAGGATCTATAGGTACCCCTGGGCCCCACTTTTCAGCCCACACCCTCCCCACTTCAATGAACTGAATTGACCTTCAAAGACTCTCTCCTATTCACGCATATTAGCATATTGTGGATTTACTGATTTCGCATCAACAGATAGTTGGAAAGAGGAGGAGATGTATACAGTTTAATAGACGGACTAAATTAGCAAAACAATACCATATAATCAATAGTTAACACTCCCGCTGTGGGTAAAGTATATCTACAATAAAATAAAGTAGATAAAACATTTTATTAAGAAATTCTATTTTCATGATGGTCTTCATCCAAAACCGTCAATGTCACGGTTATCCAATTACTGCCACAGCCCTAGGGAGATGTGTGGAGATAGCTTCTTGTTATAATGATCTGATAATAAGCTGTCGACCTCTCCAACCCAGCAGACCGGGAACAAGAGCAGAGTCTTAGCAACACACACACACACACACACACACACACACACACACACACACACACACACACACACACACACACACACACACACACACACACACACACACACACACACACACACTGAAACACACAACATGAAATACAGGGCTACTGTACGCTATTGAACAATGGTGTCTTTCTACAGTTCCAGGAACCCTATTCCAGTAGATCTATTGTGATGACTGATTAGTAGCAGAATGACGGTAGAATTATTCATTGATTCTTAAGCATTTGCAACAATGGAAACATTTTTGTTTTCCTCCTGTGAGCAGTGAGCTCTCTGAACCTCCGGTGGTTGATGCCGCCTCAGATGGTGATCAGAGGATGTTGGATATGAAGGCTCTCTGTGTCTCAGAAGAGTGTTAAGTCAGCCAGGAGAGGCACAAAGAGCTCTGCCTCTTACACTCTCTCTCTCTCTCTCTCCTATAATCCATAATGGATGGGAGTGTTGTAACGTGACAAAAGGTGTAGATGAAGGCATGTGCGTGTGTACACCTGCGTGTGTGTGTGCGTGTGTGGCTCCTTCATTAGGCTGTGTGTATTGAAGAGAGAGAGAAAGAGGATCCAGAGACAGCCCCATCACTGGCTAATCACCCACATACAGAGAGGAGAGGCCAGACATGGACAGAATCCACATTTTTATTTATTTATTTTATTTCACCTTTATTTAACAAGGTCGGCCAGTTGACATTGTCATTTACAACTGCGACCTGACCAAGATAAAGCAAAGCAGTGCGACAAAAACAACAACACAGTTACACATTGTTTTATATTTTACCTTTATTTAACAAGGCAAGTCAGTTAAGAACAAATTCTGCCCCTGCAGCCATAAGAAGTTAACACATTGACCAACGAAGTGTCGGATGTATACAGAATGGTGTCGTCTGCTTAGAGATGGATCAGAGAATCACCAGCAGCAAGAGCGACATCATTGATATATACAGAGAAAAGAGTCAGCCCAAGAATTGAACCCTGTGGCACCCCCATAGAGACTGCCAGAGGTCCGGACAACACGCCCTCCGATTTGACACACTGAACTCAATCTGAGAAGTAGTTGGTGAACCAGGTGAGGCAGTCATTTGAGAAACCAAGGCTATTGAGTCTGCTGATAAGAATGCGGTGATTGACAGAGTCGAAAGCCTTGGCCAGGTTGATGAAGACGGCTGCACAGTACTGTCTTTTATCGATGGCGGTTATGATATTGTTTAGGACCTTGAGCGTGGCTGAGGTGCACCCATGACCAGCTCTGAAACCAGATTGCATAGTGGAGAAGGTACGGTGGGATTCGAAATGGTCGGTGATCTGTTTGTTAACTTGGCTTTTGAAGATTTTAGAAAGGCATGGCAGGATGGATATAAGTCTATAACAGTTTGGATCTAGAGTGGCTCCCCCTTTGAAGAGGGGGATGGCAGCTTTCCAATCTTTGGGGATCTCAGATGATCCTCCTCTCTTCCTCTATGTCTCTCACCCCTCAACATTGCCCTGACACAGTTCAGGTTGTATTCATTAAGACCAACCATAGCAAAACATTTCAAACAGTTGTGCCAAGGAAAACTATAGTACCTCCCCATTTTGGCCTGATTGCTTCAGTTTCGTGCCTAGTGATTACGACCTAGGCTGTGTTTGTTGTTGAACTCTAAGTTGAGGTAGTGTCCTTATAAAGCAGGTCACAGCTCCTTGAGTTTACAGTCAGCCCAGCTCTGATTTCACAATGAAATATACTGCCGCTTCATTGGTCAGCGAGGGCCAGATTGCCACTGGCCTTTTTGTGGCATCTGCTTTCCACTCTATTAGGGATGAGCTGTGTGTGTGTGTGTGTGTGTGTGTGTGTGTGTGTGTGTGTGTGTGTGTGTGTGTGTGTGTGTGTGTGTGTGTGTGTGTGTGTGTGTGTGTGTGTGTGTGTGTGCGTGCGTGCGTGCGTGCGTGCGTGCGTGCGTGCGTGCGTGCGTGCGTGTTAGGAAGAGGATGCAATGTCTGTGTGTAAGTATGCGTGTATCTGTCCAGTTAGTGCCAGACTGTTAGCTGTTAGGCTCAGTGTTATTTACAGACAAGCGGCCAGCATGAGAGCTCACTATTTGTGTGTTTGTGCGTGTAAACAGTCCCCCCATCCACCTCAAAGCCATACGGCTGCTACATAGTTAACCAAATAGCTATCTGCATTGACCCTTTTTGTACTAAGTTTTTAGACTCTTCGCATACGCTGCTGCTACTGTTTATTATCTGTCACTTTATTCCTAGTTAAATGTACATATCTAAAAGCACATCGACCCAGTACTGGTACCCCGTGTACATAGCCAAGTTATCATGACTCATTGTGTATTTATTATTACTTTTATTATTACGTGTTTTACTTTTCTATTCTAGCACTATTTCTGTATCTCTGCATTGTTGGGAAGGGCCCGTCAGTAAGCATTACACCTGAAGCATGTGACAAATAACATTTGATTTTGAACAGTCGCCCCCTCCCCTATTCCCATAACACTTCCCAACATAACTAACCATACCCAGGCAAACAGCAGTCTTTGAACCTTGCCTCGTGACTGTGTTTTCTCAGGAAGTCTGTTTAAAGTCTTTATTACAGCCGGAGGCTAGCACCTCTCTGAGTGAGCCAGGCAGAGAGAAGCGGAGCGGGAGAGATGCACAGAGCTCACCGCCGCTCGTCATGTGGAAATGAATACTGTAAATAAAACGCCAGTGCCGCCGTATGCGGAGTGCATCTGTAATTGGGAGCCCAGTCAGAGGTGTAGGCAGTGAAGGCTGTGCTAACAATGTTTGCTCCGTCTTCTCTCTCTTCTGTCTCAAACAGCGCAGGAAGAGCGAGGGAGGGGAGAGGCGATGATTTTTTCGTCTGCTGGAGAGAATCTTAATTGGCTGTGTTTTTGTCTTGGAGGTGAAACCAAGGGGAGAGGAGGAGGCTGGAAGAGTGGTGCTTTACTGTGGGCATAGCTGACTCGTTGTGTTATCCCCCCTTTCTCTCGTCTTGCCTCTCTCTCTCTCTCTATTCCTCCAATGTGAGGCAACCGACATTAAAGAACAGGATGTGGTGGTGAAATGCTATGAATGTTATATGCTCTTATTTAAAGCAGGTCTCTAGCCCAAGCAGCTAGTCATGCCCTCGTGCGTTATATGAGGATAAGGGAACAGCTAAATCAGAGTTGATGACTCTCTGTCTGTCTGTCTGTCTGTTTTTTTTTTAGATTAGATTCAACTTTGTCATTGAACAAGTACAAGTACAGTACAACGAAATGCAGTTAGCATCTGACCAGAAGTGCAAATAAAAGAGAAACAATTATGTACAATGTATGTTAAGTGGGATGTATAAATGTGCAATGAAGGCAAATGGCAAGTCTAAATGTGCAATGAAGGTAAATTGAAAGTGCAAGGAGGCATGCAACTGAAATACAGGGATAGCAGCAATGTACTGTACATGTACAACTGAATAATGTCCTTAATCAGACTTTGCAAAGCAATATCAGAGTCCAATTGTACAGCAAAAGAGTGCAGTGCAACAAGGTCCCTGAGAGGGAGTACTAAGTGGTAGGATATGGCTAGTTTCTTAATTGTATCTTTATTTAACTAGGCAAGTCAGTTAAGACCAAATTCATATTTTCAGTGACAGCCTTGGAACAGTGGGGTAACTTGTTCAGGGGCAGAATGACAGATTTTTACCTTGTCAGCTCAGGGATTCGATCTTGCAACCTTTCGGTTACAAGTCCAACGCTCTAACCACTAGGCTACCTGCCGCCCTAGTGCCATGTCACAGAGTTCAGCAGGGTTACAGTAGCTGGAAAGAAGCTGTTCTTGAGCCTGCTAGTGCGGGAATGCAAACAGTTTGTGGCATGGATGTGAAGGATCCCTGATGATGCCGCGCGCCCTACGTAGACACAGCTTGTGCTGGAGGTCTATGATGGCAGGGAGCTGGGCACCAGTGATGTGCTGGGCAGCTTTTAGACTTCCTGTAATCCTTCCTTGGTTTTCTTTGCATTGAGGACTAGGTTGCCACCCCGCTTCCCTCGTCTTTGTTTACCATCTTGACGCCGCCTCCGGGCACTTCCTCTCTGCGATGTTTCAGTCTCCCGTGGCGTCTTTGCAATCTCCAGTGGAAGTTGTTAGTTGTCAAAAACTTTCTTTGTGCGTTGTGTTCCAATATCAAGGAGTTCTTGTCGGCTATATAGAGTGTACATCAGGCTGTACTGAGTAAATAAACTAAGAACTATTAAGTAAATTACTGCTAATTCGCAAAATCTGGGTACACGCCGAGCATCGGGTTGTACACGCGCCGCCATGATCTGGGGGTGGGATCTGGGGGTTAGTAGGGATGACAATTTTCTCTTATCCCTTTGCCCCTTCTTTCCCCCACTCGCTTCTAACCCACCTCCCTCCCTCCCCCATATTGGAACTTCAGCATCCATTAACATTCTCTTTTGATTAGGGAGTATAAAGATGTGTTGGCACATTGATATGTGCTCTCTGGAGACAGGTAGAGCTCAACTCTGCTTAAACTGCTTTTATCTCCCTCTCCCACCCCCAGATCGGGACTTCTCTATCCAGGTGAGCACGGAGCGGCGGTCCTTCACGGCGGGCGAGCCGCTGGAGCTGCGCTGCACCATCGATGCCCAGAGCGTGCCCGAGCGCTTCTTCTCGGTGTCGTGGGTGTTCAGCAGCTCGCCGGTGGCTGTGATAGGGCCCAGCGCTGTGCCCGTCCTGGGACTCGACTACGTGGCGCGCGAGGCCGCTGGTCACATGACTGTGCGCAAGGAGAGCCCCACTGTGCACTTGCTTAAGCTGCAGCACCTCCGACCAGAGGATGCTGGGAAATACATCTGTAGGGTCACGGAGAGGGAGAAGACACCCACCGGGGACTTTATAGATCGGAGCAAGAGGTCACGCAACGTCCAGATCACCGTCCAGCCCATCAGTGAGTATCAACACGGCACCCTATTGGCCCCTGGGTTAGTAACCAGGCCTCCCATTAACCACTTGGTCAGTTAAACCAGATATTTTCAAACCTGGGTCCACTGAGGTTCTGCAGGGGGTCTGAGAAATTATTATACATTTTGGGGGGGGGGGATTTTATATGTGGAAAATGTATATTTTCTGAATATCGCTAGCTGGATAACATTTGTATGTCTCTGCGTCCAGTATAAACGAAGTTAGAGGTAGTATCACAAGCCAATGTTAACTAACATTAGCCCAGTGATTGTGGAAGTAGATAAATGGCTTCATTGTCAAATTCTCGGAAATTGCAGTCATAGGAGGAAATTGCAGTCATTGGAGCTAATTACAGTTTTTTTACTGTATAAAGTGGTAATTTCCCGGGATGTAAAAACAATATGTGTCAACTTAAATGACCAAAACCAGAGAGAAAGCATGCAGAAAAGATATTGAACTATATATATATATATATATATATCATTTAAGTTGACACATATTGTTTATATATTTATATATATATATACTTTAATAATACCATCTTTGAGAACTAACAATCAAATAAAAGCTAGACCTTCAGGGAGAATCGAAAATGTTCTCTATGCCACCAAGATACCTTTATAGCTGTCACGTTCCTGACCTGTTTTCTGTTATTTTGTATGTGTTAGTCGGTCAGGGCGTGAGTTTGGGTGGGCAGTCTATGTTATGTGTTTCGTGTTGGTTAATGGGTGACCTGATATGGTTCTCAATTAGAGGCAGGTGGTTTTCATTTCCTCTGATTGAGAGCCATATTAAGGTAGGTGTTTTCACATTGTTTGTTGTGGGTGGTTGTTTCCTGTGTCAGTGTTTGTTGCACCATACGGGACTGTATCGTTCGTTCGTTTTGTTTGTAGTCAGTACTTGTTCGTTCGTTCTTCGTTACGTGTAAGTTCGTAGTCCAGGTCTGTCTACTTCGTTTGTTGTTTTGTATTTTGTTCAAGAGTTTTCCGTCTTCGTCTGGTTCTATGTAAATAAATAATATGTATAACTCCAACGCTGCATTTTGGTCTAATCCTTGCTACTCCTCTTCGGATGAAGAGAAGGAGGAAGCCCGTTACAGAACCACCCACCAAACCCGGATCAAGCAGCGGGACCACGAACAGTGGTCCACGAAACAAGGATTGCAGGATTTCTGGAGTTGGGAGGAAATCATAGAAGGAAAAGGACCATGGGCTAAGGTGGGAGTGAATCGCCGCTCTGGGGAGGAGAAGGAGGCAGCCACAGCCCAGGAGCGGAGATATGAAGGTACGCGGCTAGCACGGAAGCCCGGGAAGAAACCCCAAAAATTTCTTGGGGGGGGGCTAAGAGGTAGTGGGCCGAGGGCAGGTAGGAGACCTGCGCCCACTTCCCAGGCTAACCGTGGAGAGCGGGAGTACGGGCAGACACCGTGTTACGCAGTAGAGCGCACGGTGTCTCCTGTACGTGTTCATAGCCCGGTGCGGGTTATTCCACCTCCCCGCACTGGTAGGGCTAGATTGGGCATTGAGCCAAGTGCCATGAAGCCGGCTCTTCATATATGGCCTCCAGTACGTCTCCTTGGGCCGGCTTACATGGCACCAGCTTTACGCATGGTGTCCCCGGTTCGCCTACATAGCCCGGTGCGGGTTATTCCACCTCCCCGCACTGGTCGGGCGACGGGGAGCATTCAGCCAGGTAAGGTTGGGCAGGCTCAATGCTCAAGGGAGCCAGTACGCCTGCACGGTCCGGTATTTCCGGCGCCACCTCCCCGCCCCAGCCCAGTACCACCAGTGCCTACTCCACGCACCAGGCTTCCAGTGCGTTTCCAGAGCCCTGTTCCTCCTCCACGCACTCTCCCTATGGTGCGTGTCTCCAGCCCAGTGCCTCCAGTTCCGGCACCACGCACTAAGCCACCTGTGCGTCTCCAGAGCCCTGTACACACTGTTCCTTCTCCCCGTACTCGTCCTGATGTGCGTGCCCTCAACCCGGTGCCACCAGTGCCGGTACCACGCACCAGGTCCATAGTGCGTTTTGAGAGTCCAGTGTGCCCTGTCCCTGCTCCCCGCACTAGCCTGAAGGTGCGTGTCCTTAGCCCGGTGCCTCCAGTTCCGGCACCACGCACCAGGCCTACAGTGCGCCTCATCCGGTCTGAGCCATCCGTCTCCCCAGCGCCATCTGAGCCATCCGTCTCCCCAGCGCCATCTGAGCCATCCGTCTCCCCAGCGCCATCTGAGCCATCCGTCTCCCCAGCGCCATCTGAGCCATCCGTCTGCCCAGTGCCGTTAGAGCCGCCCGTCTGTCCCGAGCCGTCAGAGCCGTTAGTCAGTCAGGAGCCGCTAGAGCCATTCGTCAGTCAGGATCTGCCAGAGCCGCCAACCAGACAGGATCTGCCAGAGCCGCCAACCAGACAGGATCTGCCAGAGCCGCCAACCAGACAGGATCTGCCAGAGCCGCCAACCAGACAGGATCTGCCAGAGCCGCCAACCAGACAGGATCTGCCAGAGCCGTCAGCCAGCCATGAGCAGCCAGATCCGTCAGCCAGCCATGAGCAGCCAGATCCGTCAGCCAGCCATGAGCCGTCCAGCCAGGATCCGCCAGAGCCGTCCAGCCAGGATCCGCCAGAGCCGTCCAGCCAGGATCCGCCAGAGCCAGCCATCCAGAACTGCCCCTCAGTCCAGAGCTGTCTCTCTGTCCGGAGCTGCCCTTCAGTCCGGAGTTGCCCCTCTATCCTGAGCTACCTCTCTATCCTGACCTACCTCTCTATCCTGACCTACCTCTCTGTCCTGAGCTACCTTATCCCGGTGCTGCCCCTTATCTCGACGGTACCCTTTAAATTAAGTGGGTGGAATAGGAGGGTGGTCATTCAGAGGGGAATACGGAAGCTGGGATTAACTATGGTGGGGTGGGGACCTCGCCCAGAGCCTGAGCCACCACCGTGGTCAGATGCCCACCCAGACCCTCCCCTAGACTTTTGGTGGTGCGTCCGGAGTATGCACCTTGAGGGGGGGGTTATGTCACGTTCCTGACCTGTTTTCTGTTATTTTGTATGTGTTAGTCGGTCAGGGCGTGAGTTTGGGTGGGCAGTCTATGTTATGTGTTTCGTGTTGGTTAATGGGTGACCTGATATGGTTCTCAATTAGAGGCAGGTGGTTTTCATTTCCTCTGATTGAGAGCCATATTAAGGTAGGTGTTTTCACATTGTTTGTTGTGGGTGGTTGTTTCCTGTGTCAGTGTTTGTTGCACCATACGGGACTGTATCGTTCGTTCGTTTTGTTTGTAGTCAGTACTTGTTCGTTCGTTCTTCGTTACGTGTAAGTTCGTAGTCCAGGTCTGTCTACTTCGTTTGTTGTTTTGTATTTTGTTCAAGAGTTTTCCGTCTTCGTCTGGTTCTATGTAAATAAATAATATGTATAACTCCAACGCTGCATTTTGGTCTAATCCTTGCTACTCCTCTTCGGATGAAGAGAAGGAGGAAGCCCGTTACAATAGCTAATAGAATATGTTAGAGTTTACACTTCCTCTTCCAATGAACTGTGGGGAGGTCAAGATAATGAAACTGTCTACCAAATCTATTCATTTAATGTTGATTACTTCTCCTTGCCATTATCATTCACCTGATGATAAGACAAGACGTGACCTTTTTTATTTTTTGCTAACATATGATGAGGGTCCCTGGGTCGCCGGTTTGCCTGGGCATGAGGTCCCAGCATCTAATTGTCTCTTTGATATTCGTATTCCTTTTTAATGATATGCATGATGTATTCTCCCAGAGCCCCCTCTGTCTCTCGGTCAGATACCTTTCTTCCCAGAGAACAGCAGCGCCTGAGTCACTCTGAGAATAAAGGCATTCTTTATTCTACCATTATTTTCTGTGTCAGTGGATTGCTAAAGTTTGTTAATGCAGTATTAGGGTCCTTCACATTCCCTCAGCTCGGGGCTGCGAGCGAAAGCTGCTAGCTTGGATAATGGAGAAAGCTGGCGAGGAGGATGGAGGACGCTGAGCTAACAGGCGTGAAATGAGTGTGGAGAAGGAGAGAGGGAGAGAGAGAGAGAATGGGGCCTACCTCTCCAGGGCCCACTAATGTTCTGCTGGGGCCGAGGGACTCAGCTGGGCTTTCAGAGGGGTGGCCGCTAGGGATGTGCTGGAGCACAAGCTAATACAACACCCCCAAAAACTTGCAGGAAACAATGTTCTCTTCCTCTCTCTTTCTGTCTACTAGTGAAGTAACTCCCCTCTGGTCTTCAGCTCTATAACCCCTCTACAGCACCCTCCCTCTTCTCTATCCCTCCTCTCTATCCCTCACTCTTTCTTTCAGTCTAAGGGCTGGTCTTGAATCCTAAATCCAGCTGCTACCAGCGTTAAAACACAATAACAACCCACCCCAACTCACCCTACATAAATCAAATCAAATGTATTGGTCACATACACATGTTTAGCAGATGTTATTGCAGGTGTAGCAAAATGTTTTTATCACATTTTTGTAATACGGTAATAACACAAAAACATTCTGGGCTAATAATGTAAGAAATAACACATAAAAAGACTAAATACTGCAAAGTTGCCTAGGGGCTAGAAGCACGGCTGCCCTATCTATCGGTAATCAAATCACATTTTATCGGTCACATACACATATTTAAGGTGTTATTGCGTGTGTAGCGAAATGCTTCAATCGTTCAGTTTTCTTTAAACAGCCACTACAAACTTCAGCTAACTTTAGCCACCACAACCTAACAATCAATGGAAGTAATAGGGGCATGTGAGCATTTTTTTTAATGGCCAATTGACCTTTAAGTAACATCAAACCAAATATGGAGTTGATTTGAATTGATTTCAGGTGATTTTGATTTTTTTTTTTTTTACATGCTCACATTCTTCCATCACTTCAATTTGTTGTTAGCTTGTGGTAGCTAAGGTTAGCTGAAGTTTGTAGTGGCTGAACCATGGATTACAGTTTTCTCTTGGCCCAAAGACTACTTTCAGGATGAGGGACCATCTAACATCAAGTTGTGAAATAGTGAACTACTCCTTTAACTTCTACTTCATCACAATCCCGGATCCGGGAGCACCCCCATCAGTAAAAAAGCTGACTAGCATAGCCTAGCATAGCGTCACAAGTAAATACTAGCATCTAAATATCATTAAATCACAAGTCCAAGACACCAGATGAAAGATACACATCTTGTGAATCCAGCCATCATTTCTGATTTTTAAAATGTTTTACAGGGAAGACACAATATGTAAATCTATTAGCTAACCACGATAGCAAAAGACACAACTTTTTTTTCCCACCATTTTTTTCCTGCATAGGTAGCTATCACAATTTCGACCAAATAAAGATATAAATAGCCACTAACCAAGAAACAACTTAATCAGATGACAGTCTGATAACATATGTATTGTATAGCATATGTTTTGTTAGAAAAATGTGCATATTTCAGGTATAAATCATAGTTTACCATTGCAGCCACCATCACAACTCTCACCAAAGCAAGCACCCCCAACCTCATCCCACTCCCGCCCAAAACTGTCCCCAAACAAAGCCCCTCTGCCCTCCACATGGCTCCAGTAATCCCCAAAATGCTCCCTAATGGGACCTTTTGTTTCCCTAACAGAGGTTTAATGTTCTATAAAAGCATTTTATGGAGTTTTTACAGTGTAATAACCATGATTACAGCAGGGAGGGAGGTCAAAATGTACCGGGCTGCAGGCAGCGAGAAGAGAGGCATGGGGTCAAGGTGACTCCCCTATACAGACAACACCCCCGACGCACCTACCTCTAGTTACCACCACTTGTATCTGGGCCAATTAGACAGTGGCCTCTGTGTAGCCCTGATTGGGGTGATGGGTGATGGGGGAGTATGGGTTAGAGAGGGGTGAGAGCGGGAGGGCAGGCAGAGGGAACAGAGAGCTGTAAACAGTGCTGACAAATCGGTCCTGATGGATGAGTTTACCTTGCAGGGGAGAGGGGTCCTGAAGCGCTGCTATGAATTACAAACACACACAGGGAAAGAGAGAGAAAGAGAGAGAGATAGAGGGGGGGAGCGAGCGAGCGAGAGTGGGGCAGTAGACGGAAAGGAACAGAGATATAGAGGGGATTAAAGAGGAGGGGGGAGAAAAAACACACAGCGAAAATATAGAGGTGTAAAGAGAAAAGAGAACAATGAAGTTCAGAAAGGGAGATGGGGGAGACAAGTTACAAGTGGGAGACATAAAAATGAAAAGAGGAAAAAGATCTGAGATTTGAAGAGAGAAGGAGAAAAACAGGCAGGTTTGAAGAGGAGAGAAGCTGCCCTCTGCCTGCTTAACCATGTGTGATGTTCACGCACATCCACATTGACACTTAGAGCTGAGAGACGGAGAGAATGTATAATGTATTTAACACCGAAAAAAGCTGGGGTGAAATCAAAAGACGGAGGGAGGAAGAGAAACGGATGGAGGCCTTCCTTTTGTTCATCTAAGTGTGAAAGGCTGCTTCATTCTGTATTCTCCCAAGAGCTTGTTAGGAGGGGTGGTTAGCTCTGAGAAAACCTCTGACGGCAGAGAGAACAAAATGGAGAGAACGAGGGAGAGAGCGAAAGAGGGAGAGGGAAAGAAGCCTTCCCTGTGTCTCTGGAGACTAAGCCCATCACCCCGAGGGTTAAGGGGGTGTTTTGGCTGGGCAGCGCTCCACCAGGCTCTGCCGTGTGTGAAAGAACGTGATGTGATGCGAGAAGGAGAGAGGGGCTTTTTAAAGCACAGAGGACGGACGGCTGAACACTTTTATCCTTCTATCCTGCACTTTCTTCTTCTGAGGAATTCCTCAGACGCTGAGCCGTGTGATCTCAGGGCCGGCCCCGGGTGGACCGGGGGTAGATGCTGCATTACATTTGGTGTCAGAAGTGGGATCTGCTAACCCCCACGCAGTCCACTGGGGTCTGTGTGTGTCTGACATTCTCTCGCTCTCTGCTCAGGTGCCCCTAGGCTAAAGTAGAGTGATCATCTCCAGAGACACACATGCTGCTGTGTCATACATACAGTACCAGTCAAAAGTTTGGATACACCTACTCATAGTAACCAAACAATTGTTAAACAAATCTAAATATATTTTATATTCTTTAAAATAGCCACCATTTGCCTTGATGGCAGCTTTGCACACTCTTGGCATTCTCTCAACCAGCTTCACCTGGAATGCTTTTCCAACTTTTGACTGGTACTGTATTTGCTGAACAAAAATATAAACGCAACATGCAATAATTTCAACAATTTTACTGAGTTACAGTTCATATCAGACAACAGTCAATTTAAATTAATTAATTAGGTCCTAATCTATGGATTTCACAATACTGGGCAGGGGCGCAGCCATGTGTGAGCCTGGGAAGGGCATAGGCCCACCCACTTGAGAGCCAGGCCCAGCCAATCAGAATGAGATTTCCCCAACAAAAGGGCTTTATTACAGACAGAAATGCTCCTCAGTTTCATCAGCTATCAGGTGGATGAATTTTCTTGGCGAAGGAGAAATGCTCACTAACAGGGATATAAACAAATTTGTGAAGACAATTTGAGAGAAATATGCTTTTTGTGCATATGGAACATTTCTGGGATCTTTTATTTCAGATCATGAAACATGTGACCAACACTTTACATGTTGCGTTTATATTTTTGTTCAGTGTATATATACGTTTTATTGTCACACACAGTGGCAAGAAAAAGTATGTGAACCCTGTGGAATTACCTGGATTTCTGAATAAATTGATCATCAAATTTGATCTGATCTTCATCTAAGTCACAACAATAGACAAACATAGTGTGCTTCAACTAATAACACACAAATTATTGTATTTTTCTTGTCTATATTGAATACATAATTTAAACATTCACAGTGTTCTGATTTTCTGTATTATTCTGTATAGATTCAGTGAGTTTACAAATAACAAAAAATGTATACTTATTTAATTAAGTTATGCAACACCCAGTTCCCCTGTGAGGAAAAAGTAATCCCCAAACCTTCACACTACCACCACCATGCTTGACTGTTGGTATGAGGTTCTTACTGTGAAATGCAGTGTTTGGTTTTCGCCAGACATAATGGGACCCATCTGGTCCAAAATGTTGACTCAAGTTTTCAAAAATCACCTGGATGATCATCAAGACTCTTGGAAGAATGTTCTAAGGACAGATGAGTGTGGTGGCATTTTCCTTTATTACCAAATGAGGAGAGTTACAAACTACACACCAGTCAGAGTTATACTTAAACTTCATCTTTAATAAGCTTTAAGCTTTAGCCTTTGACTTTCAACAATTCACTATCTATCATGAATTTTGTGTCTTTTATAGATCTTTTATAGCCAAGATACACCCCTCTCAACTTACATGATGAACCACAGATCTTAGGAAGTCTTCACAAAGGGACTTTTACTTGAGAAAGGAGTATCCCTTAGCCAGATAGCATTCGCTATGAATTATCGCTCAGTTTGGTCTCTAAAACGAGGTTCTAATCTCGTTCCTGGTACTTCATAGTACAAAAACATTACCTCATCCAAGGCATAACTCAATTGTCAACTCTAGAGACTCCCATCTCAAGTAAACCCCCTCTTGACCCCACTCCTGGACAAGCTCACTGAGGGGACTGAGCTTCTAGGTCATACACTATCCCAGGATAAGCGCACAGACATTGTGGAGACAAGTAATTGGTTCCCCATTAATCACGCCATCCCTTCACATGGTTTAAGAATAGGTAAAGACACATTCACATATGAAGACAATGTTCCATTCTGTCCTCTTCCCTTTCTGATATTCTGCATAGCACCAGGGACATGTGAAAGACAAGCCTGACCTCTCCCCTCTCTGGGCCCCAAGTGACTGAGCCCTAGCTGAGAAGGGAAAAGTGCAACTGCCAACACTATAGTCAAAAAGAATACATTCTAATGACAAGTATCTCGCATAAGCATATTATATAAATAAAACATCTTATTTATCTATGTTACCCAACTAATTCTGATTCATCCGCCACATGAGTCAATAGTATACCTTTTTGGATGAGATGGGTCCCATTATTCCTGGCAAAAACCAAACACTGCATTCCACAGCAAGTACCTTATACCAACGGTCAAGCATCAAATCAAATTAAATCTTATTTGTCACATACACATGGTTAGCAGATGTTAATGCGAGTGTAGCGAAATGCTTGTGCTTCTAGTTCCGACAATGCAGTAATAACCAACGAGTAGTCTAACCTAACAATTTCACAACAGCTACCTTATACACACAAGTGTAAAGGGATGAAGAATATGTACATAAAGATATATGAATGAGTGATGGTACAGAACGGCATAGGCAAGATGCAGTAGATGGTATCGAGTACAGTATATACATATGAGATGAGTAATGTAGGGTATGTAAACATATAAAAAGTGGCATTGTTTAAAGTGGCTAGTGATACATGTATTACATAAAGATGGCAAGATGCAATAGATGGTATAGAGTACAGTATATACATATGAGATGAGTAATGTAGGGTATGTAAACATTATATTAAGTGGCATTGTTTAAAGTGGCTAGTGATACATTTTTTACATACATTTTTCCAATATTAAAGTGGCTGGAGTTGAGTCAGTATGTTGGCAGCAGCCACTCAATGTTAGTGATGGCTGTTTAACAGTCTGATGGCCTTGAGATAGAAGCTGGTTTTCAGTCTCTCGGTCCCTGCTTTGATGCACCTGTACTGACCTCGCCTTCTGGATGATAGCGGGGTGAACAGGCAGTGGATCGGGTGGTTGTTGTCCTTGATGATCTTTATGGCCTTCCTGTGACATCGGGTGGTGTAGGTGTCCTGGAGGGCAGGTAGTTTGCCCCCGGTGATGCGTTGTGCAAACCTCACTACCCTCTGGAGAGCCTTACGGTTGTGGGCGGAGCAGTTGCCGTACCAGGCGGTGATACAGCCCGGCAGGATGCTCTCGATTGTGCATCTGTAAAAGTTTGTGAGTGCTTTTGGTGACAAGCCGAATTTCTTCAGCCTCCTGAGGTTGAAGAGGCGCTGCTGCGCCTTCTTCACCACGCTGTCTGTGTGGGTGGACCAATTCAGTTTGTCTGTGATGTCTACGCCGAGGAACTTAAAACTTACTACCATCTCCACTACTATCCCGTCGATGTGGATAGGGGGGTGCTCCTTCTGCTTTCCTGAAGTCCACGATCATCTCCTTTGTTTTGTTGAGTTTGAGGTTATTTGTTGAGTGTGATGTTATTTTCCTGACACCACACTCCGAGGGCCCTCACCTCCTCCCTGTAGGCCGTCTCGTCGTTGTTGGTAATCAAGCCTACCACTGTAGTGTCATCTGCAAACTTGATGATTGAGTTGGAGGCGTGCATGGCCACGCAGTCGTGGGTGAACAGGGAGGACAGGAGAGGGCTCAGAACGCACCCTTGTGGGGCCCCAGTGTTGAGGATCAGCGGGGTGGAGATGTTGTTACCTACCCTCACCACCTGGGGGTGGCCCGTCCGGAAGTCCAGTACCCAGTTGCACAGGGCGGGGTCGAGACCCAGGGTCTCGAGCTTGATGACGAGTTTGGAGGGTACTATGGTGTTAAATGTTGAGCTGTAGTCGATGAACAGCATTCTCACATAGGTATTCCTCTTGTCCAGATGGGTTAGGGCAGTGTGCAGTGTGGTTGAGATTGCATCGTCTGTGGACCTATTGGGGCGGTAAGCAAATTGGAGTGGGTCTAGGGTGTCAGGTAGGGTGGAGGTGATATGGTCCTTGACTAGTCTCTCAAAGCACTTCATGATGACGGAAGTGAGTGCTACGGGGCGGTAGTCGTTTAGCTCAGTTACCTTAGCTTTCTTGGGAACAGGAACAATGGTGGACCTCTTGAAGCATGTGGGAACAGCAGACTGGGATAAGGATTGATTGAATATGTCCGTAAACACACCAGCCAGCTGGTCTGCGCATGCTCTGAGGACGCGGCTGGGGATGCCGTCTGGGCCTGCAGCCTTGCGAGGGTTAACACGTTTAAATGTTTTACTCACGTCGGCTGCAGTGAAGGGGAGTCCGCAGGTTTTGGTAGCGGGCCGTGTCAGTGGCACTGTATTGTCCTCAAAACGAGCAAGAAGTTGTTTAGTCTGTCTGGGAGCAAGACATCCTGGTCCGCGACGGGGCTGGTTTCACCAATAGCATGGTGGTGTTAGTGTGATGGTTTGGGGATGCTTTGCTGCCTCAGGACCTGGACAACTTCGCTTAACAGAAGGAACCATGAATTCTACAAAATCAAGTCTACATGAAAATGGTTAAAAAGCAACACATTTTTAGTTTTGGATTGGCCTAGTCTAAGTCCAGACCTAATCACAATTGAGATGTTGTGGCACGACAAATGTAGCTGATTTAAAACAGTTCTGCATGAAAGTGTACACCAAAATTCCTCCACAGCAACGTGAGAGACTAATCAACAACTACAGGAAGCGTTTGCTTGGAGTAATTGCAGCTAAAGTTATTGAGAGTAAGGGGGCAATTACTTTATCCCACAGGAGAATTGGGTGTTACATAACTTTGTTTATTAAATAAATGAAATAAGTATGTAATTTGTTATTTGTAACCTCAGGTTCCCTATATCTAATATCAGGTTTTGGTTGAAGATCTGATAACATTCAGTATAAAAAATATGCAAAAGTAGAGAAAATTTGAAAGGGGACAAATACTTTTTCACAGCACTATACATGCATAGGCTAGTCAGTATACTCCAGATGCCATACCGGTAGATACAATACTGCCCGTGTCTTCTATGAATTTATTTTATGAAAATGCATGAGCTGGCGCACACCTCAAAAGGTTGGTAGAGGTGCAGACTTTTATTTGTTGTATTTATTTAACCTTTATTTAACCAGGAAGGGCTCATTGAGATTTAAAATCTATTTTTCAAGAGCGTCCTGGCCAAGATAGGAAGCACCAAGTCATTACAAAAATTACAGACAAACAGCATGAAAAACTACAAGTTATCTAGTAAAAACCGTAGAATTCACAAGAGTATAACAAAAATCAAAAACAGCAAATTAAAAACATTGACAGGTCAGGGAATCAGTCTCAAGATCATTCATCAGTGATTTAAAAATACCAATCGGGACAAATTCTTCCAGTTTAAAAGTATTTTGTAAGGCGTTCCAAGACGATGGCGCAGAGTACATAAAAGCCCTTTTACCAAATTCAGTTCGGACATTTGGAACAGTTAGCAGGATAAAGTCCAGCGAACGAAGAGAGTACCCACCACATTTCTGAACAATAAAAATGCCCAAATAAAAAGGTAGTATACCCAAAATGGCTTTATAAATAAAAGTATACCAGTGACTGAGCCTATATGTGACTAGAGAAGGCCAGCCAACCCTGGTATACAAAGTGCAGTGGTGCGTAAGGGTTTTGCAGTTTAAAATAAATCTCAAAGTGCCATGGTAAAAAAGTACAGAGCCTTGGGGCACACCATTAAAGACAGACAATTTAACAGACATAAGCCCATCAAATTGAGTGCACTGAGTTCTATCCGACAGATAGTTAGCAAACCATGCAACTGCATGCTCTGAAAGACCTACACTCGACAATCTCTGCCTTAGTATAGCATGATCAACTGTATCAAAAGCCTTAGAGAGATCAATAAAAAGTGAGACAGTGCTGTTTTTTGTCAAGGGCTTCAGTCATATAATTTAAAACCTTCATGGCTGCTGTAATTGTGCTATGCTTCTTCCTGAAGCCCGATTGGTACATTGATAAAATAGAGTTAGTAAATAAAAACTATTTTAGCTGTTCACTCACAAGGGTTTCAAGTATTTTCACCAGGGGTGACAGCTTTGAGATTGGCCTATAATTATTTAAAAGAGTTGGATCTCCCCCTTTTAAAAGTGGTAGGACAAATGCTGATTTCCAGATTTTCGGAATTTCATTACATTCCAGGGTTAGATTGAACAGATATGTAAGTGGCCTACTAGACTAACGATGAGTAAACTGTAGGCTATAAAAATAGAGTTGCAAGCTCCTATCAGGTATGAAGGTAAGACCCAGAGGCAGACCACGTCGAATAAACAATAGTTGAATATTCCAACAGGGTAGGCAATAGACAGTTCAAGGCAGGCAGAGGTCAGTAATCCAGAGGGAGGCAAAGGTATAGGTCGGCAGGCAGGGTCAGGCAGGCGGGCTCGGAGTCAGGACAGGCGGGCTCAGAGTCCGGACAGGCAGGGGTCAAAACCAGTAGGGTGAGAGAAGAGAGACTGGAAAAAGCAGGAGCTGAGACACAAAACGCTGGTTGACTCGAACAAACAAGACGAACTGGCAACAGACAAACAGAGAACACAGGAATAAATACACAGGGGATAATGGGGAAGATGGGCAACACCTGGACGGGGGTGGAGACAATCACAAAGACAGGTGAAACAGATCAGAGTGTACAAGCTCCCAGTAATTTATTTGCTAAACCACCAGCAAGCTCCCAGTAATTTATTGGGTTAACGACCAGAGAGTTCCCAGTAATTTATTAGGTAAACCACCAGCAAGTTTCCAGTAATTTCTTGGGTTAACCACCAGCAAGCTCCCAGTAATTTATTGGGTAAACCACCAGCAAGCTCCCAGTAATTTATTGGGTAAACCACCAGCAAGCTCCCAGTAATTTATTTGGGTAAACCACCAGCAAGCTCCCAGTAATTTATTGGGTAAACCACCAGCAAGTTCCCAGTAATTTATTGGGTAAACCACCAGCAAGCTCCCAGTAGTTTATTGGGTAAACCACCAGCAAGCTCCCAGTAATTTATTTGGGTAAACCACCAGCAAGCTCCCAGTAATTTATTGGGTAAACCACCAGCAAGCTCCCAGTAATTAATTGGGTAAACCACCAGCAAGCTCCCAGTAATTTATTTGCTAAACCACCAGCAAGCTCCCAGTAATTTATTGGGTTAACGACCAGAGAGTTCCCAGTAATTTATTAGGTAAACCACCAGCAAGTTTCCAGTAATTTCTTGGGTTAACCACCAGCAAGCTCCCAGTAATTTATTGGGTAAACCACCAGCAAGCTCCCAGTAATTTATTGGGTAAACCACCAGCAAGCTCCCAGTAATTTATTTGGGTAAACCACCAGCAAGCTCCCAGTAATTTATTGGGTAAACCACCAGCAAGTTCCCAGTAATTTATTGGGTAAACCACCAGCAAGCTCCCAGTAGTTTATTGGGTAAACCACCAGCAAGCTCCCAGTAATTTATTTGGGTAAACCACCAGCAAGCTCCCAGTAATTTATTGGGTAAACCACCAGCAAGCTCCCAGTAATTTATTTGGGTAAACCACCAGCAAGCTCCCAGTAATTTATTGGGTAAACCACCAGCAAGCTCCCAGTAATTTATTGGGTTAACCACCAGTATTTCAGCATCACTGTGCCCGTGGTTTCTATGAATTTTTCAAAATAAGAAGCCTGGGTCTATTATTTCATTTTTTTATTCAGCATTTATTTCTGAGGTTTGGATCAATTTTGACTGATTTGTTTATTTTTTCTCTCTCACTCCCTCTCCCTATTCCTCCACGCTCCCCCTCCCTCTCTCACTCCCTATTCCTTCACTCTCACTCTCACTCCCTATTCCTCCACTCTCCCCCTCCCTCTCTCATTCTCACTCACTATTCCTCCACTCTCCTCCCTCCCTCTCCCTATTCCTCCTCCCTCCCTCTCCCTATTCCTCCACTCTCCTCCCTCCCTCTCCCTATTCCTCCTCCCTCCCTCTCCCTATTCCTCCACTCTCCTCCCTCCCTCTCCCTATTCCTCCTCACTCCCTCTCCCTATTCTTCCACACTCCTGCCTCCCTCCCCCCACTCCTCCCTCCCTCCACCAGAGAGTAACGTCACAGTGTCTTTGTCCAGTAACTCATCGGAGGTCCAGGAGGGGGACGTGGTCCAGCTGACCTGCTCCATCCACTCCACCACGGGTCCTCTCTCGGTGGCCTGGCAGTGGAGTGAGAAGCAGGGCTCCACCCCTCCCCAGAACCTGGCCTCCGTAGATCGCGACGGGACCGTCCGACCAGGCCCTGGGTACCGTGAGCGCTCCAGCTACGGGGAGATCCGTGTGGAGAGGGTACAGGAGGACATTTATACCCTGTCCCTCTACAACGCCCTGCCTGGGGACGAAGGGCTGTTCCGGTGCACGGCCACAGAGTGGGTGGAGGCCGGGACAGAGTCCGAGCAGAGTTGGCAGAAGATAGGGGAGAAGTCAGCTACTAAGGCCATCACTGTTAAGACCGTGGGTGAGTGTGTAGCATGGCGTCGTGACTCAGGAAGATACAAACACATATACCCACACACACCATCACTGTCACAACATTATGCAAGGGACCCTCACACAGAGTACAGTATACACACACACATCAAGGTCATTTTGTCATGACAAGTTGTAAGCTTTTGCAACAGGCGAACATACCCTCATACACACAAGAGCATAGCTGTGAAGACAATTCTTTAGCTTTTCCCTGGAACGAGTACACACACACGTCAGGCCATCAGTGTGTAGACAATTGGTAAGCGTGTGCAGGGGGATGTCAGGAACACACAGAGAACAGTTTATGCCATAAGAGATTGTGATGACTAGCTCATTAGGGTCTGGAAAACAAAGCATGCTTTATTCATGTAGGTATGAATATCCCCCCAAGGGGTATGTGCCACTACAACACATGCACACACACACACACAAACATACACACACACACCATGCTGACTTCAAATGTAGTTTTCCTTTTTTATGATATTATGCTCAATGGACACCACACACACAATCTTGACTTGAGACACACATTCCACTACTTGCGTACACACAGATTAGCCAAAATGATTAGAATGTAAATGCAGTTGTAAATGTGTTTAGCAGTGGGCAGGCTTTTCTCTGTCAGTGCTGAGTTAGGCTGAACATCCCTGGTACAGGCTGACTGAGAGCACTGGAGTGAAGCACTGACTGAGGCACTGGGGAGCCAAGGGCTCAGCACACACACAGCGAAGGGATTAGTCCCTGCAGCAGAACTTTGTGGTGCCGTAGAGGGAGAGACAAGATGTCAGCTTTTTAACTGGTCATTTGTTGTGTTTTAGCAACTGATGAATTATGTAGACTATGTAGATCTTGGGGTTTGTTATCGTTCCGACACGTTTATTTTCATTTTCATTTGTGTGTCTGTGTGTGTGTGTGTGTGTGTGTGTGTGTGTGTGTGTGTGTGTGTGTGTGTGTGTGTGTGTGTGTGTGTGTGTGTGTGTGTGTGTGTGTGTGTGTGTGTGTGTGTGTGTGTGTGTGTGTGTGTGTGTTCGCTCGTGCCTGTTTGTGTGTACTAGGGATGGGCATTTGAAATGATTTCAGTATTCTAATAATATCATGATATCTGGATAGTCGAAATACATGTTTTACAGAAAAATGTATATTTTTTAAAACTTCAATGGAGACTTGCTTTCGCAGCTCGAGCACTGAGGTATAATAAGAACTGGAAACTGCGTCCAAGATGTCTGACCATTGTTTTTAAGGTTATCTACTCACAGTCGCATATGCCGATTCATCGACCGTCTATATCCGGATTGCTTCCGGTTTATACAGACCAACATCACATGCGCATTTGCGCTCGAGTGAGCAGCAACGACGTCATCCAAAAATATGGCTGACATTGGATATGAAATGTTAAGTGTGAGTGATGGGAAAAATAGTGGGGGGAAACCTCATTGACAATAATTTGAATAATTCAATGATGTTCTGTCCACAAAAGTGATGACTAAAGTGTCTTATTAGGAATGTTCTAATCTGACTTCTCTATGTGGCCGTCTATGGAAATAATTTTTTCTGGGCCGGGTGTCAGTTAAACCGCAGTACCGAAGCAAAACTGTAGGAGCAGTCGAAACCGTGCTTCTAGACTGGAACCCTGGCCCCTTGCTCGAGAGAGTCGGGGTGATGGGTGAGATGTGTGTGGCAGAGAGGGAGATGGGGAGGGAGAAAGTAGCCAAACTGACTCGCTTGTTAGACAGACTTGTTGCTGCCATAGGTTATCTATGTCACGTCCTGACCATAGTGCTTATGTGTTTTGCTTGTTTTAGTGTTGGTCAGGACGTGAGCTGGGTGGGCATTCTATGTTGTGTGTCTAGTTTGTCTGTTTCTGTGTTCGGCCTAATATGGTTCTCAATCAGAGGCAGCTGTCAATCGTTGTCCCTGATTGAGAATCATATATAGGTGGCTTGTTTTGTGTTGGGATTTTGTGGGTGGTTGTTTCCTGTGTCAGTGTTTGTGCCACACGGGACTGTGACGGTTAGTTCGTTTGTTATTTTGTATAGTGTCTTGTCTTCGTGTATATTAAATCATGGAAACTTACCACGCTGCACATTGGTCCTCCGATCCTTCTCGCCTCTCCTCGTCCGAGGAGGAGGAAGAGCTAGACTGCCGTTACAGAACCACCCACCAAACTCGGACCAAGCAGCGTGAGTACGGGCAGCAGCAGCAGCAGCGGCCCACTACACAGGACTCCTGGACATGGCACCCCTAAAACTCAAGGGGAGATGGGGAGAATCTCCCCTTGAGTTTTAGGGGGAGAAATTCTGGAGGGTAAGGGACACTGGGCTCACATTGGAGAATATCGCCGCTCTTGTGAAGAGATGGAGGCAGCTAAAGCCCAGGAGCGGTGGTATGAGGAGGCAGCACGGAAGCGTGGCTGGAAGCCCGAGAAGAAATCCCAAAAAATTATTGGGAGGGGGCTAAAGGGTAGTGTGGCGAAGGCAGGTAGGAGACCTGCGCCAACTTCCCATGCTTACTGTGGAGAGCGGGAGTACGGGCAGACACCGTGTTGAGCGCACGGTGTCTCCTGTACGTGTGCTTAGCCCGGTGCAGTACATTCCAGCTCCACGTATCGGCCGGGCTAGAGTGAGCATTGAGCCAGGTGCCATGAAGCCGGCTCAACGCGTCTGGTCTCCAGTGCGTCTCCTCGGGCCGGCATACATGGCACCAGCCTTACGCATGGTGTCCCCGGTTCGCCAACACAGCCCAGTGCGGGTTATTCCACCTCCCCGCACTGGTCGGGCTACGGGGAGCATTCAACCAGGTAAGGTTGGGCAGGCTCGGTGCTCAAGGGAGCCAGTACGCCTGCACGGTCCGGTATATCCGGCGCCACCTTCCCGCCCCAGCCCAGTACCACCAGTGCCTACACCACGCACCAGGCTTCCAGTGCGTCTCCAGAGCCCTGTTCCTCCTCCACGCACTCTCCCTGTGGTGCGTGTCTCCAGCCCAGTACCTCCAGTTCCGGCACCATGCACCAAGCCTCCTGTTCGTCTCCAGAGCCCTGTACGCACTGTTCCTTCTCCCCGCACTCGCCCTGAGGTGCGTGCCCTCAGCCCGGTACCACCAGTGCCGGCACCACGGACCAGGCCTATAGTGCGCCTCGAGAGTCCATTGTGCCCTGGTCCTGCTCCCCGCACTAGCCTTGAGGTGCGGGTCTCCAATCCGGTACCACCAGTTCCGGCACCACGCACCAGGCCTACTGTGCGCCTCAGCAGGTCAGAGTCGGCCGTCTGCCCAACGCCACCTGCACTGCTCGTCTGCCCAGCTCCAGTCATGAGCTGCCCTCCAGTCATGAGCTGCCCTCCAGTCATGAGCTGCCCCTCAGCCCGGAGCTGCCTCTCAGTCCGGAGCTGCCCTTCAGTCCAGAGCTGCCTCTCTGTCCGGAGCTGCCCTTCAGTCCAGAGCTGCCCCTCTGTCCGGAGCTACCTCTCTGTCCTGAGCTACCTCTCTGTCCTGAGCTACCTCTCTGTCCTGAGCTACCTCTCTGTCCTGAGCTACCTCTCTGTCCTGAGCTGTCTCCTCAATTTAGTGGGGACCTTGGTGAGGATTCCTAGGCCAAGGTCGGGGGCGAGGGTTGCCACTCAAAGGACGCTAAGGAGGGGGACAAAGACAATGGTGGAGTGGTGGCCTCGTCCTGTGCCGGAGCCGCCACCGCGGACAGATGCCCACCCAGACCCTCCCCTTGAGTTTTAGGGGTGCGTTCGGAGTCCGCACCTCAGGAGGGGGGTACTGTCACGTCCTGACCATAGTGCTTATGTGTTTTGCTTGTTTTACTGTTGGTCAGGACGTGAGCTGGGTGGGCATTCTATGTTGTGTGTCTAGTTTGTCTGTTTTTGTGTTCGGCCTAATATGGTTCTCAATCAGAGGCAGCTGTCAATCGTTGTCCCTGATTGAGAATCATATATAGGTGGCTTGTTTTGTGTTGGGATTTTGTGGGTGGTTGTTTCCTGTCTCTGTGTTTTCTATGCTCCAGCTAGGACTGTATCGGTTTGCCACATTTGTTATTTTGTAGTTTTGTAAGTGTTCACGTTTTCGTCTGTTTATTCGTTTAATTAAAGATGTTGAACACGGACTACGCTGCGTCTTGGTCCGATCCCTGCTACACCTCCTCTTCAGACGAAGAGGAGGAAGGCTGCCGTTACAATCTATCATACCATCAGGTAGTGCCCTTCTTGACTGCATTGTTGTAAAGAAGCTACAGTAGATGTGTTTTGTCCTATATTTTTATTTAATATATTTTTATTTCTAATCCCAGCCCCCGTCCCCGCAGGAGGCCTTTTGGTAGGCCGTCATTGTAAATAAGAATTTGTTCCTAACTGACTTGCCTAGTTAAATAAAGGTTAAGTAAAACATATAGCCAGCTAAGCTAGCCAGCTAGCTATCTAAAGTAGCAAGGCTAATTGACGCTATTCTGCTGCACTCTACGTCTAAATCAACTCCATTCATATGAAACAACAGCCTACCTGTTGGTTGATCATTGTAGCCTACTCCTTCGCATTTAACTAACTTAATTCTGTAATTTTTATTCCAGAAATCTCCCACTTCACTTGCTAGACATGGAGCCTCTGACTGTGGTGCCGCTTTATTTGACCGACAATAACAACAAGCTACATGTGTGAAACGTGTGTAGGCTACCTGTATGTCTTTTTTATGGGCTGCACTCTTCTCAAAAATAAATACTCTCCCAAGTAATCCAATACTAATATCTGTTCGGATCTTCGAATATTCAAATAATCCTACCCATCCCTAGCGTGTACATGTGTCCTCAAGATGTTCCTCCCTCTGGCCTTCCACTCCTCTTTATCACAATGCGTCTTTTTCCACTGTGGCTGTCTGCCCTGTGGGGATTAGTGATAGTGTGCTCTGAGTGTTGACAGGGAGCTGGTTTCATCTGTAGCCTAGTAAACTGCGAGTCGTAGTGGGAGGACCACACAACATGTCATCGTGTGACTCCAAGTTTACTTCGACATGATGGTTATTATATTAATATTTGTACATAAGCATTTCCACTGACATTTCTTGCATAATTAATTTTACAGACACAAAAAGATCCGACCTTGTCTAGCGTATTTTCCTTTGTCGACATTTGGAATGAAGGATATCTGATGGTGGAGTGAAGTACCGGGTAACCTCTCCCACCTCTTTCTCTTCTCTCTAAGTGGTGTGGTGTAGGTGTATGTTGACCCTATTATCTGAACCAGGGTGACTGTTGTTATCTTAATGAGGAAAGTTTGGATTGGCTAGAGAAGCAAGCAGATGGAACATCAGCTCTTAGAGAAAATCTCTCCCTGGAGCCTTTCCTTGTGATGCATCACCAATGGTTTTCAGCTCTGCTCTTACACACGTACACACACACTCCCTTTGCTGGGCAAATGGCTGTCTGTGGCCGCCCTGGGGGGTCATGAGAAATCGATCTATGCTCCGTCATCACAGGCTCTGGAACTATGCCCCTGTGCACCCTGGGTAAGTGTTGTCAGTGTTAATCTCAGCAGGTGAATCCTTCCCCCATCCACCCACCCACCTACCTGTGCCCACCGTGAGAGAGGGGGGACCTGTGTGTTAGCATTAACCCTATAAATGCAGTACATCTTCTACAAACACACATTTATACAACCTCTCCATAATGTTGTGTTTCAGAGGACAGTGAATGGATTCTAACGGCTAACTTGTTGATCAAAGGCAAGTTACTCAACTATCCCTGAATGCAACTCAGTCTTGCAATCCCTACTCCTTCACTCCCCCTTTGTCTGTGTATTAAAGTAGAGGGTTGATCCATCACAGTCTGTCACCACCATGGCCTCTGTTATGCTGCCTGGCCTGCCACACTGCTTACCTCTCCAAACCTTTCACATCTACATCAAGTGGGCGGCAGGTAGCCTAGCGGTTAAGCGCATTGGGCCAGTAACCGAAAGGTTGCTTGTTCAAATCCCAGAACCAACTAGGTGAATTAACTGTCAATGTGCCCTTGAGTAAGGCACTTAACCCAATTGCTGATTTAATGTCTGCTAAATGACAAAAAAAATGTTTTTTTAAATAAATAGTAAAGTGCCTAGGGAATAGGAGTTAAGGAATAGGAGTTAGGGAATAGGATAGGGACTCCCGAGTGGCACAGTGGTCTAAGACCCTGCATATCAGTGCAAGAGGCATCACTGCAGTACCTGGTTTGAATCCAGGCTGCATCACATCTGGCTGTGATTGGGAGTCCCATAGGGTGGCGCACAATTGGCCCAGTGTCATCCGGGTTTTGACGGGATAGGCAGTCTTTGTAAATAAGAATTTGTTCTTAACTGACTAGTTAAATAAAAAAATAGGAGCTAGGGGTCAGTTTGGAATTTACCCTTACTCCCCAACAGTAATGCATTTCTTCCTGTTTTTCCAGAATCCTCCTTTGTGGTGTCGGCGTCGTCGCGGACGCCCAGCGTGACCTTTGGCGACTCGTTTGACCTCCAGTGCCTGGTGAAGCCCCGCCATAACCCTCGTGTGCCTGCCTCTGTCACCTGGCGCTTCATGCCCGCCAGCTCGGGCTCATCTGGGGAGGTTGGCACAGCAGGCGAGTTCCGAGACCTGGTGACGTTTACCCGCGAGGGCACGCTGCAGTGGGGCGAGCAGCTGCTGGGCCTGGGCACCCGCACCACCGTGGACCGTTCCCATTCCAACACCAACTTCAGGTTGTCTGTGACGCGCGCTGGGCGCAAGGAGGCGGGGACGTATCAGTGCTCTGCCCTCCTGTGGAGGAGGAACTACGACAACACCTGGAACAAAGTGGCCAACAGGACGTCCAACCTGCTGGGGATCAGCGTGTTACAGCCAGGTGGGACACACACACACACCTGGAGCCATGTGGCCAACCAAACACACGTCTAACCTTCTGGGCGTCAATTAACACACAAAACAGGTGGAAACACAGAGAATGACTGCAGTAGGCCTGAGGTCAGGTAATGTTTAGCGGTGAACATATGCTGCAACTGCCTCCCTGCCCTGCTGTGTTCTGGCTGAGCCGTGTTCGGTCTGAGGAGTGTGTCCTGTATGAGCAGTGTTTGTTCAGCCCATTAGGTCTGTGGTGCCTAGGATCTATGGGCATTAGAAACTCTCTCTCGCTCTCTCTCGCTCTCTCTCTGCTCTAATTGCTCTCACTCTCTGGTTTACAGACTGTGTGTGTGTAGCGTAGTACTGGGCTAGGGCGAAACCTCCTAATGGAGCAGAATGGAGTAACGATGGATCGTTAACATCCCCCACTAGAGAGAGTGATTAGAGAGACAAAGAAAATGGGTGGGGACTGAGAGAGAACAAAAGAGATGGAAGACAGAGAGCTATGTTCTTGAACTCTTTCCCTCATCAACAATTCACTAACTATACCCCCAGTGGCCTCACACACTGTTGCAGTAATAGGCCTTTACACACACACTGAACAACACACTGATAATGTTGAGGCAGAGTTTGTGTGTTGAGGAAGTTAATGTCAGCGCTTGTGTTGGCTTCCCAGGCTGTTTATGTATTTTCTCTGTGAGGAGACTGAAGTCATTCAGACTTGCAGTCTCCTCACACACCTTGCTGTCACTCTGAGCTGATGAGTGTTTGTGTTTGTGCACTGCCTCATTATAGTGTGTGCATGCCCTGGGATGCTCTCTGTTTTCACACACACACACACACACACACACACACACACACACACACACACACACACACACACACACACACACACACACACACACACACACACACACACACACACACACACACCCTTTCACCGTGGAGCACAGAGTACTGTGGTATAGCAGTGTAAGTAGACCTGGGGTGTTTCTTTCATGCTGCCTGTGAAACCAGTAGTAGGTTCCATCACTTTACTATCACTGAGACTGGCTGTGTGGGGCTCCATCACCTTACTATCACTGAGACTGGCTGTGTGGGGTTCCATCACTTTACTATCACTGAGACTGGCTGTGTGGCGTTCCATCACTTTACTATCACTGAGACTGGCTGTGTGGGGTTCCATCACTTTACTATCACTGAGACTGCCTGTGTGGGGTTCCATCACTTTACTATCACTGAGACTGGCTGTGTGGGGTTCCATCACTTTACTCTCACTGAGACTGGCTGTGTGGGGTTCCATCACTTTACTATCACTGAGACTGGCTGTGTGGGGTTCCATCACTTTACTATCACTGAGACTGGCTGTGTGGGGTTCCATCACTTTACTATCACTGAGACTGGCTGTGTGGGGTTCCATCACTTTACTCTCACTGAGACTGGCTGTGTGGGGTTCCATCACTTTACTATCACTGAGACTGGCTGTGTGGAGTTCCATTACTTTACTATCACTGAGACTGGCTGTGTGGGGTTTTACCACTACTATCACTGAGACTGGCTGTGTGGGGTTCTACCACTACTATCACTGAGACTGGCTGTGTGGGGTTCTACCACTACTATCACTGAGACTGGCTGTGTGGGGTGCTACCACTACTATCACTGAGACTGGCTGTGTGGGGTTCCATCACTTTACTATCACTGAGACTGGCTGTGTGGAGTTCCATCACTTTACTATCACTGAGACTGGCTGTGTGGGGTTTTACCACTACTATCACTGAGACTGGCTGTGTGGGGTTCTACCACTACTATCACTGAGACTGGCTGTGTGGGGTTCCATCACTTTACTATCACTGAGACTGGCTGTGTGGGGTTCCATCACGTTACTATCACTGAGACTGGCTGTGTGGGGTTCCATCACTTTACTATCACTGAGACTGGCTGTGTGGGGTTCCATCACTTTACTATCACTGAGACTGGCTGTGTGGGGTTCCATCACTTCACTATCACTGAGACTGCCTGTGTGGGGATCCATCACTTTACTATCACTGAGACTGGCTGTGTGGGGATCCATCACTTTACTATCACTGAGACTGGCTGTGTGGGGTTCCATCACTTTACTATCACTGAGACTGGCTGTGTGGGGTTCCATCACTTTACTATCACTGAGACTGGCTGTGTGGGGTTCCATCACTTTACTCTCACTGAGACTGCCTGTGTGGGGTTCCATCACTTTACTATCACTGAGACTGGCTGTGTGGAGTTCCATCACTTTACTATCACTGAGACTGGCTGTGTGGGGTTCCATCACTTTACTATCACTGAGACTGGCTGTGTGGGGTTCAATCACTTTACTATCACTGAGACTGGCTGTGTGGGGATCCATCACTTTACTATCACTGAGGCTGGCTGTGTGGGGTTCCATCACTTTACTATCACTGAGACTGGCTGTGTGGGGTTCCATCACTTTACTATCACTGAGACTGGCTGTGTGGGGTTCCATCACTTTACTCTCATTGAGACTGGCTGTGTGGGGTTCCATCACTTTACTATCACTGAGACTGGCTGTGTGGGGTTCCATCACTTTACTATCACTGAGACTGGCTGTGTGGGGTTCCATCACTTTACTATCACTGAGACTGGCTGTGTGGGGTTCTACCACTACTATCACTGAGACTGGCTGGGTGGGGTTCTACCACTACTATCACTGAGACTGGCTGTGTGGGGTTCCATCACTTTACTATCACTGAGACTGCCTGTGTGGGGTTCCATCACTTTACTATCACTGAGACTGGCTGTGTGGGGTTCCATCACGTTACTATCACTGAGACTGGCTGTGTGGGGTTCCATAACTTTACTATCACTGAGACTGGCTGTGTGGGGTTCCATCACTTTACTATCACTGAGACTGGCTGTGTGGGGTTCCATCACTTTACTATCACTGAGACTGGCTGTGTGGGGTTCCATCACTTTACTCTCACTGAGACTGGCTGTGTGGGGTTCCATCACTTTACTCTCACTGAGACTGGCTGTGTGGGGTTCCATCACTTTACTATCACTGAGACTGGCTGTGTGGAGTTCCATCACTTTACTATCACTGAGACTGGCTGTGTGGGTTTTACCACTACTATCACTGAGACTGGCTGTGTGGGGTTCTACCACTACTATCACTGAGACTGGCTGTGTGGGGTTCCATCACTTTACTATCACTGAGACTGCCTGTGTGGGGTTCCATCACTTTACTATCACTGAGACTGTCTGTGTGGGGTTCCATCACGTTACTATCACTGAGACTGCCTGTGTGGGGTTCCATCACTTTACTATCACTGAGACTGGCTGTGTGGGGTTCCATCACTTTACTATCACTGAGACTGGCTGTGTGGGGTTCCATCACTTTACTATCACTGAGACTGGCTGTGTGGGGTTCCATCACTTTACTATCACTGAGACTGGCTGTGTGGGGTTCCATCACTTTACTCTCACTGAGACTGGCTGTGTGGGGTTCCATCACTTTACTATCACTGAGACTGGCTGTGTGGAGTTCCATTACTTTACTATCACTGAGACTGGCTGTGTGGGGTTTTACCACTACTATCACTGAGACTGGCTGTGTGGGGTTCTACCACTACTATCACTGAGACTGGCTGTGTGGGGTTCTACCACTACTATCACTGAGAATGGCTGTGTGGGGTGCTACCACTACTATCACTGAGACTGGCTGTGTGGGGTTCCATCACTTTACTATCACTGAGACTGGCTGTGTGGGGTTTTACCACTACTATCACTGAGACTGGCTGTGTGGGGTTCTACCACTACTATCACTGAGACTGGCTGTGTGGGGTTCCATCACTTTACTATCACTGAGACTGGCTGTGTGGGGTTCCATCACTTTACTATCACTGAGACTGGCTGTGTGGGGTTCCATCACTTTACTATCACTGAGACTGGCTGTGTGGGGTTCCATCACTTTACTATCACTGAGACTGCCTGTGTGGGGATCCATCACTTTACTATCACTGAGACTGGCTGTGTGGGGTTCCATCACTTTACTATCACTGAGACTGGCTGTGTGGGGTTCCATCACTTTACTCTCACTGAGACTGGCTGTGTGGGGTTCCATCACTTTACTATCACTGAGACTGGCTGTATGGGGTTCTACCACTACTATCACTGAGACTGGCTGTGTGGGGTTCCATCACTTTACTATCATTGAGACTGGCTGTGTGGGGTTCCATCACTTTACTATCACTGAGACTGGCGGTGTGGGGTTCTACCACTACTATCACTGAGACTGGCTGTGTGGGGTTCCATCACTTTACTATCACTGAGACTGGCTGTGTGGGGTTCTACCATTACTATCACTGAGACTGGCTGTGTGGGGTTCCATCACTTTACTATCACTGAGACTGGCTGTGTGGGGTTCTACCACTACTATCACTGAGACTGGCTGTGTGGGGTTCCATCACGTTACTATCACTGAGACTGGCTGTGTGGGGTTCCATCACTTTACTATCACTGAGACTGGCTGTGTGGGGTTCCATCACTTTACTATCACTGAGACTGGCTGTGTGGGGTTCCATCACTTTACTATCACTGAGACTGCCTGTGTGGGGATCCATCACTTTACTATCACTGAGACTGGCTGTGTGGGGTTCCATCACTTTACTATCACTGAGACTGGCTGTGTGGGGTTCCCTCACTTTAATCTCACTGAGACTGGCTGTGTGGGGTTCCATCACTTTACTATCACTGAGACTAGCTCTGTGGGGTTCCATCACTTTACTATCACTGAGACTGCCTGTGTGGGGTTCCATCACTTTACTATCACTGAGACTGGCTGTGTGGGGTTCCATCACGTTACTATCACTGAGACTGGCTGTGTGGGGTTCCATCACTTTACTATCACTGAGACTGGCTGTGTGGGGTTCCATCACTTTACTATCACTGAGACTGGCTGGGTGGGGTTCCATCACTTTACTATCACTGAGACTGGCTGTGTGGGGTTCCATCACTTTACTATCACTGAGACTGCCTGTGTGGGGTTCCATCACTTTACTATCACTGAGACTGGCTGTGTGGGGTTCCATCACTTTACTATCACTGAGACTGGCTGTGTGGGGTTCCATCACTTTACTATCACTGAGACTGGCTGTGTGGGGTTCCATCACTTTACTATCACTGAGACTGGCTGTGTGGGGTTCCATCACTTTACTATCACTGAGACTGGCTGTGTGGGGTTCTACCACTACTATCACTGAGACTGGCTGTGTGGGGTTCTACCACTACTATCACTGAGACTGGCTGTGTGGGGTTCTACCACTACTATCACTGAGACTGGCTGTGTGGGGTGCTACCACTACTATCACTGAGACTGGCTGTGTGGGGTTCCATCACTTTACTATCACTGAGACTGGCTGTGTGGGGTTCCATCACTTTACTATCACTGAGACTGGCTGTGTGGGGTTCCATCACTTTACTCTCACTGGGACTGGCTGTGTGGGGTTCCATCACTTTACTATCACTGAGACTGGCTGTATGGGGTTCTACCACTACTATCACTGAGACTGGCTGTGTGGGGTTCCATCACTTTACTATCACTGAGACTGGCTGTGTGGGGTTCCATCACTTTACTATCACTGAGACTGGCTGTGTGGGGTTCTACCACTACTATCACTGAGACTGGCTGTGTGGGGTTCCATCACTTTACTATCACTGAGACTGGCTGTGTGGGGTTCTACCATTACTATCACTGAGACTGGCTGTGTGGGGTTCCATCACTTTACTATCACTGAGACTGGCTGTGTGGGGTTCTACCACTACTATCACTGAGACTGGCTGTGTGGGGTTCCATCACTTTACTATCACTGAGACTGGCTGTGTGGGTTTCTACCACTACTATCACTGAGACTGGCTGTGTGGGGTCCTACCACTACTATCACTGAGACTGGCTGTGTGGGGTTCCATCACTTTACTATCACTGAGACTGGCTGTGTGGGGTTCCATCACTTTACTATCACTGAGACTGGCTGTGTGGGGTTCCATCACTTTACTATCACTGAGACTGGCTGTGTGGGGTTCTACCACTACTATCACTGAGACTGGCTGTGTGGGGTTCCATCACTTTACTATCACTGAGACTGGCTGTGTGGGGTTCCATCACTTTACTATCACTGAGACTGGCTGTGTGGGGTTCTACCACTACTATCACTGAGACTGGCTGTGTGGGGTTCTACCACTACTATCACTGAGACTGGCTGTGTGGGGTTCTACCACTACTGTCACTGAGACTGGCTGTGTGGGGTTCTACCACTACTATCACTCACACACACAGCAGCACAGGGACACAGACAGTGTTCTGCTCAACTGTCTGGCTGGCTCTCTGGCCTTAGCCTCTCCAGCTGAAGAAACACTCACCAGACCATTCAGGAGTCATTTGGCAATCGACTTATCATCCTGAATGCTTGTTTACTTTCCCTGATGTGCACTTTACTCTGTTTACCGCGAGTGAAGGGAACCAACGACACGCACGCACACACAGACACACACACACACATTTTGAGTGCTGTACAGTACAATAGAGAAAACCATGTAGCTCTCTTCTCTAGCTCCTTACCAACTCCATGACGACGTGACCATTTACCTTGGCAACGCTATCAGTTACCGTGATGATATGATCGTTTACCTTGGCAACGCTATCAGTTACCGTGATGATATGATCATTTACCTTGGCAACGCTATCAGTTACCGTGATGATATGATCATTTACCTTGGCAAAGCTATCAGTTACCGTGATGATATGACCATTTACCTTGGCAAAGCTATCAGTTACCGTGATGATATGATCATTTACCTTGGCAAAGCTATCAGTTACCGTGATGATATGATCATTTACCTTGGCAAAGCTATCAGTTACCGTGATGATATGATCATTTACCTTGGCAACGCTATCAGTTACCGTGATGATATGATCATTTACCTTGGCAAAGCTATCAGTTACCGTGATGATATGATCATTTACCTTGGCAAAGCTATCAGTTACCGTGATGATATGATCATTTACCTTGGTAAAGCTATCAGTTACCATGACGAAGTGATCAGTTACGATGGGGAGTGTTTAACAGGAGTATTTAATTGGCTGTGAGGTGGGATAATCCAGCTCCCCTATTGGCTCCTCCATATTCCATCCTTTATTTCTATTGTTTCAGTCAAAGTTTTCCTCCTTAACTAGTCCTGACACGCACAGACACATGGACACACATAGACACACATAGACACAGGGCTCCATTTAGAGCTGTGATTCATCTGTCAGAATGTAGGCCGTCCCTGTTTTCTCCTCTCTGTTTTCCTAAATGTTAACCACTCCTGGCTAAATGAGCAGCTGGCATT